>NC_021160.2:52571986-52616105 GCF_000331145.2 Cicer arietinum
CATATCTATTCTTTCACTCCTGCACATTGTATATTTTATGGTTTATCACTGATCTGGACGCCAGAAATATTTTACTATATATCATGTTCTCATCTTTGTTATCTATCTATATTTTGGTGAGACTAAATTTGTTTCTTTTAGGTTGGTAAAACATCAGATTCTGCTGATCCCACGGTATCAAATACTTCCCCTGGTTTATTCTTTCGTCATGCGGGGCATAGGTATGATAGCAGATGGTTATACACATGTTCATTTATCTTTATTCAGTTTTTTGGAACTCAACATTATATATATGCTATTATGCTTAAGTGGTTGGAGTTTTTGTTCCCATTAGTACTGTTCCATTTCTCAATATTGTGATGTAATATTTAAGCAAATGGTGAAGCACTCAATACCAATGAATTGTTTACGTATGTATTCAGGGATAAGGTTGTTGACTTTCATTGGAATGCATCTGATCCATGGACAATTGTTAGTGTCTCTGATGATTGTGCAAGCACTGGTGGAGGTGGCACTCTTCAGGTAAACAGATGTTTCTATTATGTCTTGGTTAGATCATTTTTCAGCCATGCAGATTACAGCATTAACTGGGGTTAAGTTTCGCAAAATTTTGATATACTTCCTTCGATGTATTGTAGATTTGGCGGATGTTGGATCTAATTTATCGACCAGAGGAGGAAGTGATGGCTGAGCTGGATACATTAAAATCTCATATCATAGGATGTGACATTGACACGTGACTTCTCTGAACAAATTAGTTAACATCTTTCCAGTTATGTAGAAGGCTTTGGCGTGTAAAAATGTTATTCAATCTACGTTACAAGAGGGACGAAAAATTAGAATGTAATAAAAATTGACTTGCTCGATTCTTGATTTTGGGAACTAATTTGAATGTTCTGATCTTTGATATTGTTGTATCATCTATATTCCATACAACAAAAAAGAACATTCCTGTGCGACTACACTATTATAGATATTGGATGTACACACTAAACTAAGGTTACAGACTTACAGTTAGCCAACCCTTCCAACCATAAATGTCAATAATGAATCCTTCTCTTGTGCTGATAGTTCTTCAAACGAAATGTCAATAAATTCATCATCTCTGTTCTCTCCCCGTTCACACTTTTGCCTTCTCGACACAAGCTCCAATTTCAAGCATCTTTCTGGAGAGGTTCACATAATTAGGATATCATAACAAAGATGTTATTAAACTTTCTATCAAAGCCTCAGATTTGGTGTATACCTTGTGGTGTATGCTGGTGAGTGGTGAGAGTTTAAGCTGGTATTGAAGTCAGTTATAAACAAAAGCATCCTCCTCTAATCGTTTCTGCTCTAATTCCAGCTTGTATATCTGAAATAAATAACAAATTTAGATATTTATTAGAGATTTCTGGAAGCTTGATGACATAAAGTTATCATGGTTGCAAAAACTAGAAAGAAATCTTCGATGTATTCGCAAAAATCATGATATTAGTATACATGCCACATAAGATAAAGTCACATTCATTCAGTTCACTTGTTCACACCACATATATATATAGCAAACCGTAGAGAGAAAGTAGACCTAAGATTAGTAACAAAAATGGAATGTTCACATGGTAAGATAAGGCAATTGAAAGAAGAAAATATAGAGTAGAGAGAATGAGTGAAGCCATCAATTTTCTAAAATTTGAACTCTGAACAAATAAAGACATTTCTTCACTTATCAACATAATTGAACTCTAATCAAATTGGTTGGTTATAATTAAATACTAATTCTTAAGATCACAATATACTGTAATGTATTTAATGTGAAATTGTGGGGCAATTTAAGTATTATTTTTCTTTATCAGAATCGTTTTTTTTACTACCAGCCAGAAACAGATGTTTTTTGTCCTATAAATATATTATATTTAATTTTTATGGTTTTGCAAAGAATAGTTGTCCCTTCTTGCCTTATTAGGAAAAAAACAAAATCAAAGAAATACTAAAGTTGCGAACATGTACGGATGAAGTTGACCGAATGAAAAAGTTTATAGAAAGAAAAAGTTGTCATTGCAATTCACTTAAGAATTTACTTTTTTTAGATATGCTCCTCACTATATTTTATGGAATAGTATTAGTGTTTTTTTCCTTCTTATTAGTCATCATTTTTTTTAAAAAAATTTGAAGTTCAGTTACACAAATTATAAAATTGCATAAATGGAAAAACAAAAGATATGTTTACTAAATTACTCTTAAGAAGTATTTGTATAGTTACCATTATTATAACGGTAAAGTGGAAGATTGAATTGAGAGTTATGTATGTAATAATAATTAAAAGATACAATTTAAAAAAATATAATTAATAACATACCGAAAATTAAGTGTCAATGATTGAGACCGTAAATAGATCAATTATGTAATTTTTAATATTAATAGTATTGATGTGTTTTCACAACAAAATTTTATGAAAGCTTCATAGTAATTTTTTTGAATAGGCAATTAGAGAAAAGAGATTGTTCATATTAGATCAGCATGATACACTAATGCCATATTTAAGGAGAATAAATTTAACCTCTACAAAGACATATGCTAGTAGGACAATTTTGTTCTTGCAAAACAATAAGAGTTTAAAACCCCTCGCTATTGAAACAATATAAAAGATAGAATACCTTGATTTAAAAGAAACAAGAACAACAATTTAATATGACTGATCCTATTATCTTGTAAAGTTTCTTACAATAAGAAAGCAATTAAGTTGCTATCAATAATGCAAGCTTACAGTGAAAAAATAATATTACAATAAGAAGCAAGAGGCTTCCACATAAAAAAAGTAAAATAAAATCATTTGCACATGGACTCAATTAGTAGTATTATCTCATTGTGCATCTAAGAAAATCTTCATCACCTTTCACCTCTGTATAATAAGCAGAACAGAACACAAATATGTACACACATCCACAAAATCATATCAGCAATCTCTATATGCTTTCAACCAGATGGTGTGTTGTGTTTTCTGCAACTTCACCTTGGAAAAAAGCCAAATTAATGCTTTTGGTGATCTACAAGTATCCCAAAAATCTTGCTTGCAGAAAAAATATCGACGAGGAAAGTTATTTCCATTTATTTTGAGGTTGAAATGATCAGGTACAAATGGCCTCCACTGAGAGTTTCTTCATGACATTTGGACATGGATCTCCTCCAAAATTTTCGGGTGACACAGTTACCGTGCACAAGTTTTGTCCGATACAATTCTGCAACAACAACAAAAGTCACTTTTGAATAATGAAAAAAGTAAAAGTGATAATCAAATATATATGGATGTAAAATTGACTTGAACCTAAAAGATTTCAATTATACAGCCTTTAAAACTTCAAAAGATTTAATTCATATACACCGTCAATGTGAAAAAATTTCACATTGTCAATCAATTATCATTATTTGTCAAATTATTGAAAATGTTTGACTTTAATCGTAATAACTTCTAAAGTCAAAGATATAATGTTCAATCAAAAAAATATGTTTAGCCATAGCAGTACCCTTTCAAAGGCATTATAAGACTTGTGAGCATGACAGCTTCCTTCATGGAAATTTCCACAAGACCCTACTGGAGTACCAAAGCTAGCAAATTTGATTGATGAGATTTTCTGTCCGGGGCCGCACGATAAATGTGCTTTTGGTCTCACAGGTTTGCTAACTTTGCCAGAAGTTTGCATCTGATAACTTATAAGATTTGGCTGCCACTCATAAATATCAGCACATACACTATCAATATCCCTTCTGACCAAAGAGATCCCATTAGGGTCTCCACCCAATTCTTCAAACACAACCAATAAATTTCCAGTTGGTATCAGCCATGAACGAGGAACATGGTACCTGAATGAAATTATCATCCATTGATTAGTTTGCCGATAGTTTCTCATCAGCATTAAACAAAACTAAAAATCAAGATTAAAATGTTTCTCCCTCACCATGTTTGAGAAGCTTCGCCGCAGTTACTTCTACATTTATTTTCGTTATAAGTTCCTGCGTAGTCACAGTCATCACAAGTACCAGATGCTTTATAAGCAGGCCAGTAACGGCCGATATTCTGTCCATTTAACCACACTTGTCCTTTGCCCATACTTCCCATGTCTAAAGCAAATGGTGCAATTCCATCCGGGGCATCAAAAGTAGTCTGAAATTGTCAATAATTAAGGGAAACAAATCAAATTCTGATTTGTCTAAACCTATTCTAGGAAAGCTAATATATATAATTACAAATTGATATTATTTCCTGATTCACATAAATAATGTAAAAATGGATGTTGAAATTGTAGAATTTAGATAGGAAAAGAAGAGAAAATAGAGACCGAACCATCTGACACTGATTTTGAAATAAGGTGGTATACTCACTTTGTACCAAGTCAATGGCTGCCTTTGAGAAACTAAACTCCCCTGAATCCAATCTACTGAGGAACTTCCACTGAGAGAATGAAGACTCAAGGATTCGCCATTGAGACCAACCTATATAAAATGAACATTTGAATAAATTTTGAGCAACATCAAGCAATAGAGAGAGAGAAGGCATGGTGAGTGTTCTGAGGTAGAACCTTGTAAGACCATTTCTGCCATGTCAAATCCCGTCTCCCCTCATTGAGACCATTTAATGTAATAGGGCCGAGAACACCGGCATTCCATGTTTCAAAATGAGGGCCAACATTCTGTGTATAGAATAGTCAAGATCACAGTGCAATTTCAATTAATGATTACAACAAATCGGCTAAGTATTGTGATGCACAGTGCTTCTGATAATATATTTTCGATGTCTGTGTGTAAGACAGACAGAGATAGATAGAGAGAGAGAGAGAACAAACCGGGAGTCCAACTGCAACACTTAGAAGAGAGATTTTGTTGACACCAGGTCTGAGCTTCACATTCTGGCTAAATGTTAGCTTGGGAAATTCTAAGCTTCCATATATAGTTCCTGATCAAAAGGAGAATAACAGGCTCAATATGTGAATAACAAAGCATATATTGATTCCAAGCATTGTTATTAATTATCAAAGTCTCAAAAGCATTCATCAACGAAATTTATGGATGATGCTTTCTTCCTCTAAGATCAACCATGAAAAAGTACAATTATACAAGTTGAAGATTTGGAATAATTCCAGAAGTACTGAGATTGTTCCCATTAGTTGAACCAAGTGTTTCTGAAACTTCGTAAACCAGCAGTATGTTCCTCACCTGAAAGCTGGTCATTGACGAAAACATGCAAAGCATGCCCGGCAGATAACACTGTAAGAACAGGATCCTTTCCACTACTCAAGAATCCTTCATCTGTATCGATCACAACACTAAGAAAAAAGAAAGCAATAAAACTATAAGACGTGGAAAAACCAAATGAATGATGAGAGTTATCAATTAAAAACTCTAACTAAGAGTTGTTTATTACTCACTCTGTGGAGTACCACAAATAATCGGTTAAATCTCTTGTTGTATTTAACTGTTCCAATAGGCCAGTCATGGTGAAAGAACTATCATCAGTAGAGGCTGTTTGTTCAGTGAACACTTGCCAAGAGAGTCCACCATGAATAGGAACGCGAGTCATCTTCATTTGAGCACTCTGGGAACCAACCTGTACAAAAAATTTGGAATTTCAATTTTGGACAACATCTGCTACAAGAAAATCCTTGAGGAATTTCTTTCTGTTCATTGTATATGAAAATTTAGTCCAGCAAGATCAAGTAAACAAAAATAAGACACTAGAGAAATTTCATTCTTTTTCTTGTGCTTTGTTAAATAAGATTATAATTGCATATAGAAAGTTATTGCATTCACTCAATCACATATATTTTGGCCAAGCTCTTCTGCAAATAATCACAATTACAAAGTATAACTAAAAACTGTTTTATTCTTTTTCTCACCCTTGCAGTGTTGTAAACGGTGTTCTTGCAATCAGGAAGAATGCTTATAGACCAAGGAGGCAAGTTGTAATGCATATTTCCAAATGCAACTGTTGCATAAGATTTTGGATTATAGTTTGCAAGGAATGCAGCACAAGCTCCCGACTTTGATTTAAACACATGAGCCTGCACATTAATAATGAAAGATAGAAATTCAGTCAGGTTATAAAGCACTTTAGATAGGTTTGATAATTTTCACATAACAGAAATGAGTCATACCTCTTGATAGTTTCCAATCCGTGTAACAGTAGGATCACCAGAAACTAAAGCAGGTTCAGAGAGTTTTATTGCTCTGTGTAAATCCTTCAGATGACCCCATTTTGGTTGCCTGAGCAATCCTGCAAAGATAAGAAACAAAAATAAGAACCTTAATATATAGTTATATAAAATATGTGAAGCACAATATCAGTACTTATTGGTCATAACAAGAATGTGAATCCATTGTGTTTACCATATTCATCAAGAGGTGCATCATAGTCATAGCTTGTAGCAATGAAAGGACCACCAGCAGTTCTCCCAAAATTTGTTCCTCCGTGATACTGAAATGAACAAAATAAAGGGCAAAGTTCAATATTTAAAAACGGAGAACCTAAACAATTACATAATAAATTAAATAAATAAATTACCATGTAATAATTGACAAACGATCCTCCTTTTTGTATAAATCTTGCAACTGAAAATGCCAAGTCTTCGGCAGGTCGGTGAGGAACCGGACCTCCAAACTCGGTAAACCTGCAACGGTAAAAGAGGAACAGAGGCAATGTATAGTCAATCTTGTATATATCTAGCTTTCATGTATCTTATTCTTATTGAAACCTAAGAAATAAGAAACAAGATATTAATACCAGCCAGTCCAAGCTTCTGTCCACATCTTTGGTTTGTAAGCCTTGTTTGGAGAGAAATAATCACAGTAGAAGCCATTGCAGGTGTTAATCTGCACAATGTTTTGCGTCGAAATTAGAAGATGAAATCATTGGAAGCATAAAAGATTGTATCAAGAACAATATAATTAAGGTTTCAAAAATGACCCTCCGTGCATAGAAAAAGGCATGTATATTAGACAATAGACAACCTGTATATAAATGGTAAAAAAAATGTTTTCTTAAAATGATATGATTCAACTGAACTTACAACAGGATCAGGAGCATCGTCTTGCTTGCACATGATCCACGGAACACCAGTACCAAGTCCTATAGCCATATCAGCTGCCCACTTTGTGTAGGATTTACCAGGAGCACCAATTTCATACTCCACAGGTCCATATTCATTTTCAATCTGTACAAAATGACAAGCATAAAGGGAAATAATCCAATATTCAATTACATGTTCACTCTAATAAATAAAACCTACAATATGATATAAAGTAGCATGCATAGTCTACCTGAGATAGAATTATTGGACCTCCCTGAGACTCATATAACCTTTCTTCTTTCATCATGCCAACAATCTTCTCAGTAAATTTTTGCATTTGAAACTTCATTATGGCAATGTAAGAATACAAAAGTAATTAGTAGGTTCTAAATTCTAATCAATGAAAAAGAAAAAGAACGAGAATCTTTAAAAATTCTTAAGGTTTAAGAATGACTGAAATATTACCTTAAATGGCTCATTGTCTGTTCTAAAACTGATACCAGGAATGTACTTAAGCCAAACAGGAAAACCCCTGAAAATCAATCAAGAAAATATGTTAAGATATTTCTTGTTTGACATACCAAAGATATTTTCCTTAACTGGAAAGAAAGGAACAATTTCCCTACCCAAAGTTCCACTCAGCACAAACATAAGGACCAATCCTTAGATGAACATAAAGGCCAGCTTGCTGAACTAACTTTATGAACTTCACCAGATCATAGTTCCCCTCAAAATAATACTGCACCAATCAACAATAATAATAATAACATTAATTATTTCTCATTAATCACTCGTAACCATACATTATTTAGGCAAAAATACTAAAAAGCACTGTTTTATTTTATCATTAGTTATTACTTTGTCAGGTGAAGGTTCATGTCCATTCCAGAAAACATAAGTCTGAATCACATCCAAACCTCCTTCCTTAGCCTTCTGAATAAGATCTGGCCACATCTGAAATAAAAAAATAAAAAATAAAAAACAAAAAACAAAAACAACCAACTTATAGTCATTATGCAAATAACATTAAATACAGAAGAAGAAGTAATAAAGGAAGAAACTTTAAGGTACTCATTTGATAAAAACAAGAAAATAAAAGGACCCTTAAGCTTATTTTAGAATAATAAATAATAAATAAATAAAAAGAACCTCAGGGGTGCTTCTTGGATAGTGAATGGATCCAGAAATGAGAATTCTTCTTTGGCCATTAATGGTGATAGCTTTAGAGTCATAGGAAACAGATGCTGTAGCAGAATGAATAAGAGAACAAGCCAGAAGCAGAACTAACAGTGGTGGCACCTTCCACATTATGAACTTGAAGTTGAAGCCCACCACCATTATTGAATATTGAATAATAAAGCTTATCTCTTAACTTTGTAAAGCAAAAAAAAGCAGTGAGTGACCTGAAGAGGAAGGAAATAGCTTTGATTCTACTTTTCCTTCTCACTATGGTTTAGTTTCTGAGTTCTCTTTTTCTTTTTACAGAATGTCTATCATTGAAGAGATAGAAAGATATAAATATAAATAAAAATAAAAACAAGTGGGAGTTGGAGAGAGGCAATGTTTTGTTTCTTCCACTTTTTGTTTTGTGTTTGTTGAGAGAGAGAGAGAGAAAGGAGATTAAATTAAAATTATTAAAATTATTTTAATTGATTTGAATAATGTTATTATTGTTTAGTAGGAAAATGGAAATGCTTTGTAGCTGGTTTTATAGACTCATCAATGAATGAAAGAAAAAGAAGTGAGCAGTGAGCAGTGAACTGTGTCGCCTTGAAATAAGGGAGTGGTTGGGACCCACCATGTCCTTGTTACAGCCTTTGAGCCTGGATGCAGCAGTGTAATCTTGACCTTTAAATTTAAATCGAACGGCTCAATTTTAAGGTTGAATTTTTTATTTTAAAAAATTTATTTTCTATTTAAGTCATCTCCAACAAAAAATATTTTCGAGTTATTCAAAAGGTGAACCAGCATTTTCATTTGTTCTTTGGTTGGAGTACACTCGTGTGGACTTCTTATTCTTTTGTTTAAGTTTAAATTTCATTCAAGTATTTTTTATTAATATTAATATGAAACAAATAAACTTAAATTTGTATAACAATAATTGAAAATAAACGTTAAGTACATGACATATCTAATTAAAAATAATAAAAATAAATAATAATGTGTAATAATTAGTAACACAAGGAGTCTATTTCTTTAACACTTGATATATTCACTTAGTTGCAACGAAATTGACATTGTACAAGATATAATGCTGAAGTTTTTTTGTGGTTCTATTTTGGATAGTGTCATTTTTTTTTTTATAACAGAGACAATGTTGTCTCGAAGAGAAAAGAGAAAGATAACTTTTGTGATTTTCAAAATTGTATTCAATCCATTCAATTCAATTGATATTTTTATCATATATGTTGTATATAAAAATGAGACTAATTTTCTAGAAAACATTGAAGGCATGACAATCTCTTGAAGGCCATGCAATATGGTGAATTTAGCATTAGTGATTTTATAAAAAAGGAATTGAACAAGTGTGGAAGTGTTTACAAGTATTACACCACCTTAGAGAAGACGAAATGATGTCCTACGACTAGTGATGTTTATATCACTAAAGGCTTTAAGAAGAAAGTTAACCTAGTCACTTATATGCATGGTTGGTGATTAGCTGTGATCTACTTAGCCTATTAAAAAGGTGGACCCTAACTTGGGGCATTTGGTCCAATTTTTTATGTCCAACAATCCCATTTTGTTGACTATATTACAAAGACAACTCACGACATTCATTTTAACCAATGATGAATATAATTGGTTCATCAAAGAAACTCCATTTGTAGGAATAAATAGTTATGTACAGTGTCCATTGCCGGTGCCCCGATAATTGAATATCACGTGATGTGCACGTGATCTACAAATTATTCTTGTTTAAAAGAAGCCTAACAAAGAGGAATTAGGGTACATGGGTTGCTTATAATTTAAAATTATTGAGTGATGCACTCACAAATATGTATCGTTGTGAATTAGTTTTTCTAGAACTTAATAATAGGGGACAAGGCCACAACATGTAACCAATAAATATATTTTGTGCAAACAAAGCAAGGATCCAGCAACAAATGTAACATGATTAGACAATGAGAATTGGGGTAAAAATAATTTTAAAAAGTTGCAAAAACTTATGGTTTTGTGTTGTTATGCTTTGAAAGTATTTTAAGAATTGTATGCATTGAAAGAACTTTGAAAGAAGAATGAGATTGACAGATGCACAACATATTACATTAATACATTGTCCCTTGTAATAGTGTTGCAAACAAATTGTTTGAGATATAAGAGACATGAACATCTAACGATTATCACTGGAAATTATCTCACAGAGAGGATGAGTATGCCACATAGTCATGCACTTTTTAGCTCTCCCCCTAGTCACCATCCATGGTTATTTGTATTTGATGTGGCCTAATATTTAATTTAATCCTCTACAATAGTGACCACTTGAATGTGTGGGTCTACAAGAGCTAGAGTGATACAAAAATTGAAGAGTGATCAGTAACAATCTCAAATTCTCAATCCACAATTTCTTTAATATTGATTGTCTTTCCAGAGCCTAATTAATGAAAACAATGTTGGTTAATCTAAAATATAGTAATCGTCAAAAAATGAAAGTTGGATTGCGTTGAACACGACAATGAGATGGTCTTACCTGTTAACATGATGGAGTTTGCCACTTTATTTTGTAAAATCATCGAAGACTTGTAGTGTATCACGATAGCTGTGCTCAAAACTCAAATAAAGTAATTAAACAACAAGATTATTTAAGCCAAGGCAATCACTAAGTTTCCTTTTAAGATATATTTTATATACGTTCTAAATGTAAACCTGCAACTGACAAAAAGGTGGCTGCAAGATTCATTTTCACTGAAGCAAAAGTACAAAGGCAACACTGAATTGCTGTATCAAAACACCCCTTTTATCAATCCATCTCTAGTGGAAAACCTGGACAAAATTAGTTTCCACCCGAATACTTGAATCTTCGATGGCACAGCAATTTTCCAAATGCACTGCAGTACCTTACTTCTTCTGTCATTGAGAACCAAATATGTATACCTAAAGTTGAGCTTAACACTGCATAGCACGACTTGTCGACTTGACAGTAAATCCCACCACTTTATTGTGCAGCCAATACCACTTATTGATATGCTGAGGCTGCGGGCTCATCCCTGAGAGGAAAGCTCGCAGAGTGCTAGCTTATTGTAAAGCCTCGGCAACAAGATTACTACCCCAATTCCAATCCCAATCAGAACTATACCAGTCCCCCATCTCGGCTACACAACCATCCTTCAAAGTTGAAATATTGTACAAAACTGGAAACTCCCTCAATGGCTTATTCCCTAATCATTGATCTCCCGAAAATTTAATAAGCTCCCCATTACCCAATACACAACAAAGATTTGTAGGAAACCAACAAGAATTATGATCTACCTTACAACCAGTAGTCATCACATCTCGCCACCATAAATATTTTCTATGACCATGACTTACAGACCTTGTATTTGTGGTTTTGGGGCTTAAAGGGCCATACCTAAAGGAAAGTAGCTCGTACCAAATTGCCTCTGGATCGTTGAAACAATGTTACTTCCATTTGCTCGGCAAAACCAAAATAAAATGTCACAAATTCTTGACCCCGAGGAAGTAGCCAAAGACCAGAGATATGTGAAAAGCAAACAAGAGGATCCATTTCAAGAGCCTCAAAAGTGCCAACCATTAGAGCGCCAATAACTTCTCGCATTTTTAAGTGCACGGGCATGTTTAATCTTTAAAAAAAGCCGGTAAGCCCTCTCTGTTTTGTCTGAAGCAAGCAGCTTGTTACTTAGTTTACTATAAACAAGCCTGCTTGGGCAGAACCCTTTGCGCAAAGCCTCCTCCATGACAAGAACAGCATTTTCCAGTTGTCCTATGTTGTAAAGGCCACTGATTATGTACTCATAGACTTCAATGTCTGAACTATACCCACATTCTTGCATCTCCTGCCAGACACTTAACAATGTTCCACATTTTCCAAACTTAGAAAGACGCATAAGCAATAGCTTATAAGCTTCCATTGATATCTTACACTCTAATTTTCTTGCTTTCTTGTAGATCATCATAGCAGCATATGGTGGACCATAGCTGCATAAACGTTTGATGAAGGAGCTTATAGTCCCAGTAGGAGGCACAACTCCTTGCCTTAACATCTCATCAAACATCAAAAGTGCATCCGCCACTTTCCTTGTTCTGAGAAAAGCAGTAATCATTCTAGTATATGTATCGATGTTAGGTTCACAATTATCACTCGACATCTCATTATAATACTTCATACATTCATCAAAGTTACCAATCGAAATGAAATTAAAAATCATTGCATTATAGGTAGTAGTGTCTTTCTCCTTCATATTACAGAAAACCTGAACAGCCTCATCCATTCTACCTGCTCTACCCAAACCCTCAAGATAGAAAGCATATGTCGTGAAATCAGGAGAAAACCCCTCAACTTCCATTTCCTTCATAACTCTCTCAATCTCATTCACCCTACCTGACTTAGACCAACCACCAGCAACAACATTATATGTGGCAACATTAAAAATCACCTTCCCTTTCATTGAATTAAAAACAGAAGCTGCGGCACCCACGTGACAGCGTCGACAAAGGCAAGACAAAAGCACATTCAAAGCCTCAGTATCGCGATCAAGGCCGAGATCATCCAAGTTCCCAAACACCTGAATTGCTTTAGACACATGACCAGCATTGACAAAACTATCAATAACAATGGATAACATGAACAAATCAGCTTTTATACCATTCAACCTCATGTCATTTAAAACTTGCATCATAAAAACGAAAAATTTCCTTCTTCCTAGTGCCTTAACAATGACATGGTAGGTACCAACATCATTAGGCACCATTGGTTGTTTGAGGGCCCAATTAAAAAATGTAACCATAGCTTCACCACCTAAATTCCCATAGTTCAATACCCTACCAATAATATCAGCATTCACATCAACACACACACCGGATAAAGCCTGTTCAACTGTAGTCTTACCCTTTAGCTTTTGAAGAAAAATACCTCGCAGTTTATCTTCAGGGGACAAAAACCCATCAACAGATTTAGATTCTGATACCGATGATTCTCGGTTTTTGGAAGTGGATATTGGTAAAAGTTGAGAGATTTGATGGAGAACGAGGCGTTCGTCAAGGTGTGAAGAATTTTGGGGAGTATGGAGCGATGAGATATGCAGTAATGGTATGAGTGATGATGATATGGAAGGAAGAGTGTGGTTGGGTTTTGACAGTTGCAGCAGACATTGCAAGCCCAAACACCGAAACGCCATTGATGATTGGTTTTTTTGAGACAATGTCTGATTCAGAGATTTTTTCAAACAGTTGGCGGGCGTAAGGGATGTATCGCTAGAGCGTAGGGTCTTGTTCAATGGTGAGACTCGAAATGGTGGTGGAAGAAGGCGCTGATATGTGTTCACGGGGTAACGAAAAAATCAAACAAAAAAAAAAAATCGCTTGACCGTAGGGTCTTGTTCGATGGTAAAGATTCGAGATGGTGGTGGAAGAAGGCGTGATATGTGTTTACGGCGGAAAAATAAAAAATTAAAAAAATTTCGCCCACCGTGGGGCTCGAACCCACGACCACAAGGTTAAGAGCCTTGCGCTCTACCAACTGAGCTAGACGGGCACATGTAAATTAAAAGATATATTAAATATATAGCTTAATTGTTTTGTTTTGAGAAATAAAAATAATGATGTATATATTATTGATATGATAGAAAAAAATATATAAATATAAAAGGAAATGTAAAATAGAATAGATGTATGATAATTTTCGGTGCATATCTACCATTGTTGTAAATATAGCCATTAATCCAATTTCAAATTTTTGGTCATTTAATGTGAATAATTGGGTTTGTGTGGTAAAATGGTGATATTATGTGGGCAGCACAATATGTTTTTATTTATTTTTTTAGAAGACATGTGTTGTAGTTAATGTGAACTCTTTAAAGAAAAAACATTTTGATGGATGTGCTTTAATTTAAAGGATGATTTATTATTTTCTAAGTTTCATAGATGAAAATGACTATTATAATTTTGAAGATGAAATTGGTCATTCATTCTTTGTTTAGTTAAAAGTATTTTCAATTTAACTTTTTCATTTATGTAGTTAAACAGTTTATGCATGTACATATTACACATGTCTAACCATTTCCACCAAAAGAAATACAAGTCTAATCTATTCTTTAAGAATGTGTTTGGAATTGAGAATTTATGTTTTGATAAATGAAATTGATAATTTTACAAGGAAATGTAATTTTTCCAAGTATTTTCCATCGACAGAATCTTTCAAAAGTGTTTTCCATATGATTAACCCATGCCATGTTCTCATCTTCAACATCAAGCACTTTGGAATTGTATTTCAAAAGAAAAAGCACATAGGAATCAGAAGCGCATATGATTTGTGAAACAGTCATTGGCGACTCTGTTATTCTGGTAACCTGTGATTGATAACGAGACAAAATTGAATTGAAATTCTAAACTAAATAATAAATTCCAAAGTAATAATATTACAAATCTGGGTCCCTATGTTCCTTAATGTTCAACAAATTATAATGCTGGATCAAATTCAATCAGAGTTGCAAACCCTGACAGAAATCTATCAAATAACCAAAACTTCACTGCATTGTTTTCTTTTCATTGTACTCCTCTAAAGTAGATCATTACTAACAAAGGACGGTACCATAAACTATGTACACGCCATATATATTGCTGCAAAAGATCTCAAAAGCTTCTAATCCTCTCTCTAGCATGGTAAACTATGCCATTTGAATTTGGTATTGGCACATCATCTTCACCGGCAAGTAAAAGAGGAAGTTAATTGACTAGGACAGCCTTTACAGAAGACTACAATGGATCAAACATAATCTTTCAATTAGTTGTTTTGCCGACTCCAGTGGAAAAATACACAAAGATCGACCTTATCTGCTGTTCAGCTCACCTGTCTAGGAGTGGAAAGAAAGGACAGTTCAGCTAGGGAAACATTAATTAGCAGTTGTAATTTGCACCATCTAGGGCAGTTTTGTTATATATTGAGATTATACAACAGTTGCTACTTAATTCCTCTCATCCCATCTAGTGCTGGGCTACATAATATAAAACTTACTATTACTTCCTCCAAATTCAAAGGCATTGAAGAGTCCACTGAGAATCCCAATTCTAACATTAGCTTTTCCAAGCGATTCACATTTGTCAAATAGAGATAGCCAACCTAGTTCAATAGACAGACATCTGTGTTAGAGAAGAGGCTGACAACAATTCTCAGATCATAGAGGAGATACTTTGTTTCAGATTATTCCTATCACTCTGATTTTCAATCACAAAAGGGACATATATTAGATGGATATCAATCTAGCAACACCAAGTGAGACGAACTTGCAAAACAATGGTGTGGCAGCCAGCCAGCCGTTAATAGCTAATTGTGCAACATATAATTATACAAATAAAAAAATCATACTAATATGTGTATAGAATACACATACATCATGCACTATATTAGTTATATTTTAACAGTTATCTCCAATCAAATTAGTATGTTGCAGTTGTCATCACCATTTTATAGCTAAAGAAATATAAAAAGAAAACTCTCAAGAAATCGATGACTATTTTATAGCAGATTTATATCATCAGAAGAGAAACCAAGGTTTGAAGGCACTTACTAATGTTTCTAGTGAAGATGCTCTGTTATATACAGCTGCTCCAGCACGCCTTTTTGTCTTAGTTTTGCTTGAACCAATGTTCTTTCCCCATCGAAGAACATCCCTGCAAAAAAGTTCATTAAAAGCTATAAGCCATAATATAAATTAACAGATTCTCCCATGATCTACCAACTCTTATCATGCTGGGAGTGTCTAATCCACTATTGAACTAGCACTAGAATAGCAGAATTGTGGCATACCCAAAAGTATGTTTGCTTTTTTGAAAAGTTTACTGTTTACAGGCTTCATCTAATCATTATCATGCACCAACAATGAGACAGGTGAAAATGCCAAATTGTAATATAGCTTCAAATCTAAAGCATGCATGGATCTAAACTACCGGTTCCACGCATTTCTACAAAATATTCATCTTGCAAGCTGAGATCGTTGTTTTGTTCATTTAATAAAACCCTAACACAGGTTTCCAAACTAAGATCCACCAGGTTTCAGGATCATGAGATAGACTCAAGATTGATTTCTTAGTTAGTTATTCCAACTAGCGAATTTTCAGATTGACTTCTTGGTTAGTTATCCCAATTATATTTGGATGTAGTACTTCGTTCTTACTTTACAGAATAATATTTCCTGAAGTTCAAAGACTTATGTTGGTTCAAAGACTTATGTTGGTATAGAAATGAATTATCATAGCATTTGATCATGTACTGGTGATTTTTATTGAGATAATGCCACTCTTAACAAGCACTATAAGGTGATTTATGCTACTAACAGTTCAGCTTGCATCATTGTAGATAAATATCCCTACTTAATGACATCGTAGTTCTAACCCACTCAAGTTCTCACTGACCTATCTTCTAGAGAAAAACCTACCATGTTTTCAAAGGAAGCAACCCAACCAGCTGGCCATCAAGTATTCAACTTCTATGACTTAATTACACATTGTTCAAAATCAAACTATAATTTATAAATCAGACAGGATATACAAGCACACAGCAACAATTAAGATGCAAAGTAGGCAGTGGCAAATGTTTCTTAAGCATAGAACATCAAGATAGGGGGAACAACATTCCTTATTTTTCCTGCAACATCTTCATGATATTCAAGTTCAAGTTCACTTGTTTGTCAAATTTCCATGCACCGAATTTATAATTGGAGACAAGGACACATTTAATATATAATTTTCAGTTAAAGAATATATCATAAATGGATAACAGGATTGTTTGTTTCAGAATCTTCATAAGATGAAAGTTCATAAAATATAATAATAAAAATGAAAAATAGGTGTGTTTTGGGGAGGGGGAACGATGAGACCCTACAGATAACATATTCTAACCTCTCTTGATCCGATAAGAAGTTACTGTTCAAAAGTTTCTGAAGCAATGCATCCTGCAAGTGCAAACCAAAAAAAAAAAAAAAAAAGAGGATGATACACATTGTAATTTGATTAGAAACATGTTTTTTTGGTTAATTAGTAATAATAAATAAAATTCAAAAGGACATTACTGGCCGGCTGAAGCCAAACTCATATTATTTTTCTTCCTTAACCAAAATTTCAGTTTAGGAACACAAAAAAGAAGCAGAAAAACACTCACAGTGAAAAGCAAGAGTATGTCATTCAGACAATGAAAAGACTTTCAGTAAATTTAACTTTAGGAAAACTCCTGAAGTTTACAAACAAGAGAGGGGGGGAAGAGAACTATATGACTTTACTATGCAAATTCAATATGAAATATGCTTAGTGAATTTATCTTGTTCCCACCTTGATGATGTCTTTTTCCGCTATTTAAAGCATAACTAATTACCATAATCCATAATTTACTTCTGGTGATAAGAATATTTACAATCAATCATAGTAATAAAATGATTCTGTTAAACAAATCTGGTGCATAATACATAGCCATGCAAAGTAGATTTGGGATGGAGAGCTCATGAATTGAGTAGTACCAGAGTTGAAAAGGGGAGAAAAATGTAAAAACATCACTGAAGACAGAGAGAGATCTATACAACATTTAGAATAAGAAAGAAAAGTAACTTCTAACTCCCAATGAGGTGATTTTTTCCACTTGAAAGGATCCTTATCTAATTTCATTGCATAAACGATATACAAACAAATACATACTACTACATAAATAAAATTTAATACGAAGTATCGAAAAATTCATACTTGAGCCTCACAGCGGACAACTGCAGTGACACGATCATTGTATTCTTCAATACTAAGAGGAGGAAATAAAAAGTGTCTGCGAGCATATAGCTGCACGTTTCACAAAAGAATAAAATAAGATATGTAACCAAAAGTTTATGAAAATCATCATAAGAGAATGAGAATTAAAAATACTCCAATAATAATTGTATAGAAAAGGAAGTACCTCATAAATGCAATCACCAATATATGCTAAGGTAGCAGCATTAAAGACGGAACGAGGCTTGACGACTTTGGGTGGAGTTGGAAGCCATTTCTCATAACCTAAATAGGTTTCATCTATTTCTTCGTTTACGTTCACTGTAAACAAAACAATGCATTAATACAAATAAGAAATTGAAAATGATAATAATAATAATATTAATACCTATGGTGGGATTGGGAAGAGGAGTGGAGCGTTTGAGAAGATCGGAAATGTAGTGTTCCTTGCGAGTAGACGGTGGTGAGGGTGATGAAGTGAGAGGCGGAGAATGAGTGTTGTTGAGCTTTCGAGGAGCGTTGCGATTGTAAGAGAGTCTCTGTTGTGTGTCCCATGAAGCTTTAACTGAACAAGTTGTTATTGAACATGATAAAGATGATACACCTTGCATTATTCCTTCTGCTTCTGCGACCCTGATGATTAATTCATTCAACAATGGATTGCCAAAACAAGAAGATATCTGTTCGTAAAAAATTAAAATTAAAAAATAAAGATATTTGTGCAGTTATTAACTTATTACACCGTGTACTTTTTTGTCGGGCTCACATTTTGTGCTCTTTAAAGTCAGTCCAGCCCAAAACTGAATGTAATTTAGACAATTGATCCAACCAGGCTCAGATATTCAATAATTATTAATTAATTTCTTTCGTAATTCTTTTTAATTCATTTCTGGTTTTTTTTTTTTTGCAAAATTTCCTTAAATCTCGTACATCCAAAAATTTAAGAGATCAATTTCTAAAACAATATAAAATTATGTCTAATTAAATCTCATTATAGTGCTATTTTTTAAGATACTTTCTCATTCTTTTCAGTTTATTTTATATAATATTTTCATACAATGATTTGATTTTTGTATACATACAAAAAAATTAATAAATTGAGTAATTATTGTAAAATTGAGTAATCATTTGTGAGTATGACTTTAGTGTAATTATAATAAAAATTAAATATATTTAACAATTTAATAATTGTATTGTGATTGATTAATGGTATAAAAATAACTTTTTATATTGACATTGTATATAAATTAAATAAAAAAGTTTATAATGTGTACACGGATAAAATTCTATAAGTGTGTTTGATTTGTTAAAAGTAGTAGATTGAACATAATAGCTTTTATAACTTTATTATGCTCTCTTTGATTTATAAACACGTGAGTGAAGTGAACAAAAAATTAGACACAAATTTTTTGTTCCTCATTAAATTATATAAAAAAAATCAAATTATGAAAATATTATTTTTATTTTTTACTAAAAATTTATTATGTCTCTCTCTTATCTTATTTTTCTCTCTATTATTTTATACATTTCTATTTTCAGTATCTCCCTCTAGTCTCTATCATCTTTATCCATTTTATCTCTCATCTTTAATTTCTTATTTCTCTTCTCTCTATCATATTATCTCTTTTTTTCTTTCTCTACCTCTATTCATTCCTATGAATTTGTATGTCTACCTATTTTAATGCACCAACACATATATAAATTTTATAATTTTAATTATGATTGGAATAAAAATTAAGATGTAAAAGTTACTAAAAAGATAAAAAAAAAAATATTACTTTTAAAGACGAAACAATTTTAAATGTGAATGTTAGGTGTTGCTAAAAAGGTAAAAACAAAACTAAAAAACCACACAAATTTCTTGTAACCTCTTTATCACAAAAATTAATATTTTAATATATATTATAGATATATATTTATTAAAATATTAATGTTTTTGGTGTATATATATATATATACTATTAAAGGATATTATGATAAAATTATATTATTTTTTTGAATTGCATAGAAACATCAAATAAGTGGTAGTGTAAAAAGTTGTGTCGTGTACGATATTATTGTACCATATGGTTTTGTTTAGTAGTTACAGTTTTGCAATGCAAATTAAACGCATTGAATATTGATGATAATTAGTGGGAGTATGGAGAGAGCGATGTCCATACCACTCTCCATTCCAATCTCCGGAGATTAGTGGGAGTCTTGGAGAGAGTGGGTGCGGCGGTGAATGCATGTGTGTCTTAGCACGGTAGCTTTAGCATAACCCTAGATAACATTATTCTACACTCTGTAGTCGCTATACAGTGAAGGAGTTACATAAATAATTACTAAAATATAGGACTAATCCATTGTGCTTGACTTCCATTGTCACACTTACGAAATATCATGAGCCGCTACGATAGCCGTTCCGCCGACCCCACTTCGTACCGCGACCGGAGAAGGTAATTTCCTTTTCCCCATACTTTCTAGGGTTTCTCTTTTCCATTTCCCTTTCCTCCTTCTAATTCAAATGTCTCTCTTATTATCAGTGACTCGGCCCTAGGTGGAGCTGCTTTTGCTGCACCTTCAACCAGAAAGGACTACGATGAGGGTGCGTCAGGTTCTCCCACCAGGAAAATTAATTTGGATGGATTGCCTCATTTTGAGAAAAACTTCTACAACGAATCTCCCTCTGTTCGTGCTATGACCGAGGCTGAGGTTAACGAGTATCGTCTACGCCGTGAAATCACCGTTGAAGGCAAAGATGTCCCTAAACCTGTTCAATCCTTTTCCGATGCTGCTTTTCCAGGTATATCTTTCAATATCATTCACTTTCATGTGCCATTTTTCATTTAAATTATCAATTTTAGATTAATAATGGTTTAGAAGGTCAGAGAGAGAGAACCACAAACCTCACCGAGGATTAATAATGGAATTTAGGTATAGCCGATGTAAGAATAATATTCAAGTGCTATTTACTTGGTGTTTGATTTTTGTTTGAGGAGGAGGGAACATGAGGGGTCAAATTGAGGGGATTTGGAATGGAGGGAAAATAGTTTAGCGTTTATAGTTTGTGGACTTGGCTGACTGATGTATGGTTTCCTTTTTTAATTTTTGAGATTATTATTGGAACATTAGACTGATTTTACTACATTTATTTAATTCAATCCAGACTATGTATTGCAAGAAGTTAAGAAAGCTGGTTTTGTTGAACCTACACCTATTCAGTCCCAAGGTTGGCCAATGGCTTTGAAGGGACGTGATCTGATAGGAATTGCAGAGACAGGATCAGGGAAGACGCTGGCTTACTTGTTGCCTGCCATAGTGCATGTTAATGCTCAGCCAATTCTAGGTAAGCAGATAAGGAAGCACTGTGGCTAAGACGTAAATTGTAGAGGTGCCTTTGTTTGCCTATGTATGTTTTGTTTAATTGTTTTGCTGTTTGATAAATTGATTAGCAATGTTTTTCAGATCCTGGGGATGGACCTATTGTGTTAGTTTTGGCCCCAACACGTGAACTTGCCGTCCAAATACAACAAGAGGCTACTAAATTTGGTGCATCATCGAGGATTAAGAGCACATGCATATATGGTGGGGTGCCAAAAGGGCCTCAAGTGCGCGATCTCCAGAAAGGTATGTGGTGAAGTAGGTATTACAAAGCCATGGCTTGTGATAATAACTTGTCTTTCTTTTGTAACTTCATGACGCTGCTTTTATTTTGCCATGATTTTGTATTTGATGTTGCTTCTGTTAATTTTTGGGGTTAGGCGTTGAAATCGTAATTGCCACTCCGGGAAGGTTAATTGATATGCTCGAGTCAAATCATACTAACTTGCGAAGGGTCACATACCTGGTATTGGATGAAGCTGATAGGATGTTGGACATGGGGTTTGATCCTCAGATACGGAAAATTGTCTCTCAGGTGACTTTTTTACTATCTGATTAATAATCTATAATAGTAAAACCACTGGAAATGGTATTTGGCAGTATTGTTTGGCATAGTCAAGTTGCTTTCTTTGATGCTTCACAAAGTTCGTTAATGTTGCTATTCTATGTTAAATTTCAATTTGCTATGGCATTTATCTTCCATGAGAGAGGAAAAAAAGATAATTATAATGCATGTGTTCACAACCTTTTAATTTTATTCCTAGTTCTGAACATGCAGATGCCTGGAGTATCATTCATGTGGGAATTTTTTTGCTTCTGTTTTTAGTAGCTCAAATTTTCATGGCTTTCACTCATTGAAGTGACCTGTATTTATGATTATTTTGGGTGGACACTATTGAGTAATTTTATTTGGTAGAAAGGTAAGATATCCTCTGAGAAAGTAAAACCACAATATATTGAAAAACACTGAATGGCATCAATACTTGATAGGATGCTAATCCTGTAAGATGTCAAACAAACCCCACCCTTTTTTTTGACAAAAAAGAAAACTCACTCTTTGACAACAACTATTGGCTGAGAACCATGGAAAGGAAGCACCAGAAAGAAATTATATTAAATCCTATAAAGCTGAAACAATCTGATTTTTTTAAAGTTCAGGATTAAGTTCTAACCCCTGTGCCCCAAGTTGATAGCAACTGACGATGTTTTTTGGGCAGAGGCACAACTTGTATTGTATCATGAGGCAATACTCTGTACCTCTTCTGAATAGAGGTCAGAGGAGCCTTATGATTTAGATAAGCTCATCATTTAAGTTTCTGTTATGAATCTGAGTGGAATTAGCATAGACCTGATTATTGCTGAGGCCTCAGATAAACATTTTTTTATTGACCTGATTATTTTTATTTATGTAGATTCGTCCAGACCGACAAACTTTGTACTGGAGTGCTACTTGGCCAAAGGAGGTCGAACAGTTGGCAAGGCAGTTCCTTTATAATCCATACAAAGTAAGCTTTATTCTTGTCGCGAATTATTACATTGTCTTTTAATATTATTCTTCCTTACTGGATCACAGCTGTCAAACTCACGAGTTGACTACTAAACTTGTACGGGTCTACATGTTCAGGCAGTAACTCAAGCCGATTCACTTTAAAACATGTTCCTAGTAAACTAGTACTGAGACGCATGGATTTGTTCAAACTCTGACGGAATCATGAGTTTGATGCAAATTCTGCGACTCCACGGATACACTGAATTAAGCCTATGAAATGTTCCAGAGCTACTGTGTTTTCTCTTTCAGGTGCAACTTTAATTTCCCAAGTCCTAGGGGTCTCAAAACAATCCTACACGAGCAGAGAACTATCGCAACCATCCCTTTCTGGCGATTAGAGCCATCCCACACGACCATCAAAGTCACTCTTTGATGGATGAAATCATCCCCCCCTGGCTCTTCAAAACCCATCTCATTATGTAGTTGGGATGTAGAATACATATTAATATAATGGTCATATATTATGCTTGGATGCTATGTTATTTTTTAAAATATCTTTTTATTTGGTAGGCTCACGAGTCTATGCACACTTCATGAGTTTGCATAGCCTCTCGAATTTGACAATCTTGGGTGTATGTTTGTTTATGCATGGCATTGTATTTGTCAGAATTTTGTGTTTATATTGAAGACTGAATTGATAATTTCTGTCACAATTGTGCAGGTAATTATAGGTTCTGAAGAATTAAAAGCTAACCATGCTATAAAGCAATATGTTGACATTGTTCCTGAAAAGCAAAAATATGATAAGTAGGATATCATCTCCATTATTTTCAATCCCTAACTTGAATAACTTGTCACATAGCAGAATCGCCTAATAGTCATCTTATTTCAGATTGGTAAAGTTATTGGAGGACATCATGGATGGAAGCCGAATATTGATATTCATGGATACTAAAAAGGGATGTGATCAGATAACTAGGCAGCTCCGCATGGATGGTTGGCCTGCACTTTCAATTCATGGAGACAAAAGTCAAGCAGAAAGAGATTGGGTGCTTTCAGAGTTTAAATCCGGAAAGAGTCCTATAATGACTGCAACAGATGTTGCCGCTCGTGGTTTAGGTACAAAACTTGTGTTTCATTGCTTGGATAATATTCTTATTCAGTGTAGGACATTGAAGTAGTTCTAGAACCATATTTTGGAAATAGAAATTTTGTTGGAAAGGATAATTCTGCATTTAATTATTGACTTGGTTCCTTCCATCTTATATATGAATATGACTATTTTACTTTATTTTTTTTCTTCTATTTTCTGTCTTTTTTAAGCTAATTTGATTACTAGATTTTATGTTCATTTACTCTTCCCATGTTAGGGACATATTTGTTGTGTGGAGTAATCAATGTTGCTTTACCTTTTGAAATTTTTCATAGTTATGCAGACACTAGGTCAGATCAACAATTTTCTCCGATCGATGAAGTTCGCCTTCTTAAGTTAGAATTTTCTTTTATAGTTAGTCAATCACATATATGTATTAGTCAGTCTTAACTATATGTGGTTACTTAAATAGCTTATGGTAGTGATTGTGACTGACGACTTCAAGTTCTATTTGTTAATTGTTATGTCTCAACCATCCAATTCAGTCCTTTGGACCTATCAATGTAATCTTTATATCCAAAAAGAATCCAAGTGTGTATTAGGATTATTTACTTTTTTTGCTTTAAAAAGTGTCTTGTTGCTTGGTTGCACCGCACAACTGAGGAAGTACGTGATGTGATGTGAAGTGCCTTGTCTATATTAATTTTTTTCTTTTATATGATTATTACTGACAGATGTGAAGGATGTGAAGTACGTGATAAATTATGACTTCCCGGGATCACTGGAGGATTATGTTCACCGCATTGGAAGGACTGGGAGAGCTGGTGCGAAAGGAACTGCATACACATTCTTCACAGCAGCTAATGCCAGATTTGCAAAGGAACTAGTAAGCATACTTGAGGAAGCTGGACAGAGAGTGAGTCCTGAATTGGCAGCAATGGGGCGTGGTGCACCTCCTCCACCTTCAGGTTTGTTAGTTAACTTGGGCAGTATATGCATACCTATAATCCTGTATTGGTTCCCTCACCTGTCCTCAACTTTTTTGGTTGAAGGGTATATTCTATATTTCTGCTTGAATGACATGGATCCAAACCAAAAAGCAGTCATTTTGTCTTTGGTGTCCTGGCCTGGCTTCTTTACTGAAATTCTATTTTAGTGCCACTTGCCAAGGGGCAGTCTAAGATATGTTTTGGAGGGCTAAGTCTATATTGTTAACACATATTTGAGATTTTAAAACAATTGAAGGAATAGCATGATAGATAATCATATAATATTTCAATCACTCTTAACCGATTTTAGAAATATTATATAATTTCTTTAATATAAAAATGAAAAATAAGTCTTCCCCTCCAAAACCCAACTTCCAAACATATCATAGACTAGAGGGAGCTTATCAGAATGATTGGTGGGAGAATAGTTTGTAACTGGAAGCATGCCTCTGGCATCCTCGACTTCAGAAGGCTGGGGCGGGAGGCTTGTTCAATTAACACAGCATGCATCATCGTTTCGTTTTTGCTATCCACTTTTGATTTATGAATAAATTGTTTCTTTATATTTTTTTCAATGATATCAGGAGGCTTCCGAGACCGTGGGAAGGGTTTTGGCAGCGGTCGCCCGTGGAACTGATAGATGGAACTTCTACAATAATGCCCTCGATGTAGCCTGACGCAATGTACTGTCCTACTCCCAAATTAGCCAATGTTTGTAAGAAAAGTGGTAGGAGTTTGATTTTCTTTGTTAGACTCCTTTTCTTTCCCCATTAATTTGGTTGAAATGTCCATAGAACTTTGATAAGCCTTGTATCTACAATCGAAGAGTTATTTATACTTTTTTTTACTAAAAGAATTATTTATACTCGACAGTTCATACCACAGTAATTCATTTTGTATGACGCTTGGGTGCATTTAGTTTGATAATATCACTGCCTTGTTTTTCCTTTTTAGGGCCCTCGGATCGTGCATAATACACAATATTACTCTCATGGGAAATTCTATTGTGGGTGGTCTAGAACCACAAATTTTACATTTTAGCTATATTTATTCGTTATAATAATTGGATTTCTTCTTTGGAAAAAACTTAATAGAAAACGAATCACTGACTGTTAATCTAACCGTTAGCTTCAACTCCTCCTTTTGTCCTCTGCTCTCCTTGTTGTTCATTGTTCAACCCAATTCATAGTAGATAAAAAATAAATAAATGCGTAGGAGTTTAAATAAATAAATGAAAGCATGGTGTGGCTGGAATGCAACATGAGTTGAATTATGATGCCGGGGGATGTCTTTGGAAATTTGGGTGTAAGTTTGAAGTTAGTATTTTGAACTTAGTGTTTTATTTTTGTTTTGTTAAATTTTTTTATTTATTCTTTTTACAAGTCATATAATGATGATAAATTTTATTATGTTTGATGTGATATCAATCAATCAATCTGTTATGTTCTTTCATATATATATTAATTCATCTTATATCTTATGATTAAGATAATGACAATAAATTTTATTATGTTTGATATTACATGATAAGATCCTATTCATCAATCATCTCAACAATAGAGAAAAAAATGAAAATGAAAGTAATAATCAACAATTGTTGGGAAAAAAATATTTTTATGAAAAATAATATGATTTTTTTTTTCTTAAACTTGGGGATTAAGAATTAAAAATAGTATGAGAATTGTGAAAGACAATATCTTTTTGTTTTTTAGGATTCTAATTTTAGTACAAAGATAAAAAATAAAAAAAAATTATCATTTTTTGTATTATACTCAACCATGCTTAAGGTCCCAACAATTTATAAAATTTGAAAACATTTCAACTTTGATATTTTTCTACTATATATATTTTTTTATCATATTCTTTTACTATATAATTTCTTATATTATAAAAATAAAATTTAGTGTCTTTGAAAATTTGGAGTTCACAATTCAAATAATGAAGGTCTTGTTTAAGTTCAACAAGAAAGTTCACAATTCAAATACAACTCAAACGATCGGTTCAGTTGTAGTTTGTTTGATTGATTATTCTCTTGATCATTTGTCTGACAACTCGTTATCTCATACTTCTTTGTAACGTGTGTGTGAAACGTAAATATTTTGTTGTTGACTACCTCTGAAATGGACAAACATTGATTATCCTTTCTTAATGAAAGAGATTGAATGCTAAGTTATTGACATGCTAATGTTGAAATTCTAAGTGGCTTGATTACCAATGATTACATATTCTACTATGTTTACCTATCTCAAATTCTCGTAAAAATCAGCGGTGCAGCGTGATTAAGATAATGACAATAAATTTTATTATGTTTGATATTACATGATAAGATCCTATTCATCAATCATCTCAACAATAGAGAAAAAAATGAAAATGAAAGTAATAATCAACAATTGTTGGGAAAAAAATATTTTTATGAAAAATAATATGATTTTTTTTTTCTTAAACTTGGGGATTAAGAATTAAAAATAGTATGAGAATTGTGAAAGACAATATCTTTTTGTTTTTTAGGATTCTAATTTTAGTACAAAGATAAAAAATAAAAAAAAATTATCATTTTTTGTATTATACTCAACCATGCTTAAGGTCCCAACAATTTATAAAATTTGAAAACATTTAAACTTTGATATTTTTCTACTATATATATTTTTTTATCATATTCTTTTACTATATAATTTCTTATATTATAAAAATAAAATTTAGTGTCTTTGAAAATTTGGAGTTCACAATTCAAATAATGAAGGTCTTGTTTAAGTTCAACAAGAAAGTTCACAATTCAAATACAACTCAAACGATCGGTTCAGTTGTAGTTTGTTTGATTGATTATTCTCTTGATCATTTGTCTGACAACTCGTTATCTCATACTTCTTTGTAACGTGTGTGTGAAACGTAAATATTTTGTTGTTGACTACCTCTGAAATGGACAAACATTGATTATCCTTTCTTAATGAAAGAGATTGAATGCTAAGTTATTGACATGCTAATGTTGAAATTCTAAGTGGCTTGATTACCAATGATTACATATTCTACTATGTTTACCTATCTCAAATTCTCGTAAAAATCAGCGGTGCAGCGGAGAGTATACTAAAATAAAAAAAAAGGGATGATAATGAAATAAGAATCAATAGAGATGGAGTAGTTACAGAGGTAGTTGTAGAGAGAATTATATTAAATTATTCATGTTCATGATTTGGGACCAAAATAATTAGGGTCACTAAGATTGTAATAATTTTAAACTTGACTCAACTAGCTTTTAGATTATATATATCCTTCAACCACCCTCTACATAAAATATTTTGACATAACTTTTCTTCCTACCATTTTCACCTATTTGCAATTTTGGTTACTTTTTCTCATATCATCCTTTATAATTATACGAATTTTCATATTCAGGATTAAAATTGTGAAATATGACAATTTAAAATCTAAATTTACAAATTAATAAAAATCTTCTTTAAATTGAATCACGTTATTCAAATTGCTTCCTCCATCTAGTAATTCTATTAAACGTGTTAAGGTGACATGTTAAATGACAAAGTAATTTGTTTGCATGTAAGTCATATTACTACATATATGAAAAATTCTCTAAAATTTTCTAATTCTTAAACAAAGTGCTCACTTAAGTGAAATATTTAATGGTAAATTTCAATTGACACTTTTTATTACAATTTGACACTAGAGTTGACGAAATGTTTTCTTCGATTTTTTGAAATGTTTTCTTCGATTTTTTGAGTGTTGAGAGTTTTAATCACAATTCTTTATCTACAATTGCAATTGCAATTGAACTAATAATGATTCTTTTTTTGGCCACCATTGAGACCACAACTTCAAGCATGATTTCTTGATGTCATGCTTTCATTTGTGAATTGAGTGACACCACCGATGATTTTTCAAATTTACGAATTAGGGAGTATGAATTTAGAAGAAGAATAATGGATAGAGATTTGGGACAAGAAGATATTGTATTTTCAAAAATAGAGATTTTAAATTTTAAAGAAGATAAATAAATATGTTACAAATTTATAGTTGTTAGACGTCAAAAAAATTATGTGACGTGACTTATATGTGAATGAATAATTTTGTTACTTAAAATGATACATCAACACTCAAAACACTTAACATACCTACTTCACAAAATGTAAAATTTAATTGATGTGATTCAATTCTGAAGAAATTTTTTTATAGTTTGTAGATTTGAGATATCAAATTGTCTATTACTCACAAGTTGGAATCTCAATTTAGCAATTTAGTTTTAAATTAGGTTCATAGTAAGATAACATTTAGGCCTTGCTTAAATCATGTTGATCATTTTATTATTTACTACAAAGGACGTAAAAATAAACATAATAATGTATAAAAGAATACAGCCTGAAAAATAAATGGTAATAGTGAGAAATATGACCAACTTGACCTAAACGTTTATGGGCATAAAAAATTACGACCCAAACGTTATGTAACGACACCGTATAGTGTTGGGGGCTTTTATTCTTGTGCGTGTTTGCTGCAATTGCTGGTTTTGTTCTTTCTATCATACGCGACTTTTCTTCTAAATTCTCACAAGGTTCGCTTTTTTCTTCTTCAATCTCTTCATTCTATCGATTGATAAGTTGGTTAAACTCTGTAACATCTTATTATCCCTATGATTGTTTTTTCTTTTAGAATTTTTCGTTGCACATGTACATATTTTTTGGGGTTTTCGTATGTTGCGTTGTTGGTGTATCTCTTTTGACTTGTGATCATGCTAGCTTACAATAATAAACGAATTCTATGTTTTGGATTATATATATTATATGTATATATACCATGTTTCATTGCCAATGCTGAATTTTCAGAATATATCAGTATGCTCTTAATTGTAATTGTTGTGACGGTGTTTGTGTTTGTCATTTTAGGTAACTGGAAATGGGATCAAGACACCGTGTTCACCGAGAGCCTATGAATCCTCGAAGGGGGTATCCACCTGAAGGGCCTTATGCTCGTGGCCCACCGATTCAACAACGGGCGCCTATTCCTCCTCATCCAGCTCTGTTAGAAGAAGAGCTTGAAGTACAGCATGCTGAAATGCGGAGGCTAGTGGCAGATAACAGGAGACTGATTGATGACAGGATGGCGTTGCAGCGAGACCTTGCTGCTGCGAAGGAGGAGCTCCATCGCATGAATCTGGCTATTGGTGACATTCGTGCTGAACATGAGATGCATTCGAGGGAGCTTGTTGACAAAAGCATGAAGTTGGAGTCTGATCTTAGGGGGACTGAGCCGTTGAAGAATGAAGTTATACAACTGCGAGCTGAAGTTAAGAAACTTAGTAATATCAAACAAGATCTTTCTGGAAAGGTTCAGACACTCACACAAGATGTTGCTAGGTTACAGGCTGATAATCAACAAATTCCTTCGTTGAGGAATGAGATTGATGGTTTGCACCAAGAACTGATGCGTGCTAGGTTTGTGGATTGATTGCTAACTGGGTTTCTGTCTTCTTGCTTCAAACCCCTTTGTGATTTATATTTTTGCAATTTTTTTGCTTAAACTGATGATAATTACATTTTTGTTTTCTAGAACAATGGTGGATTATGAAAAGAAGGCAAACATGGAGTTCATGGATCAGAGGCAGTCAATGGAGAAAAACATGGTTTCCATGGCCCGGGAAGTTGAGAAACTTCGTGCGGAGCTTGCTAGCATGGATGGAAGACACTGGGGAGCTGGTATGGCTTGTTTGTTATATTTTCCTTTGCAGAATTTATCATCCTTCAATTGATAACTCCTTATGTATTTATTAGAAATACGAGTTGCGACTGGCGAGAACAATTATAATTGTCCGATCTAATAAAATGACCTGAATAATTGGAAATTCATTTAATAAAGACGTTAAAAACGGAAAAAATGACATTCTTCTAGTAATGCCCTTCATAATTGTCCCGAAAGATGGTTATGGGTGTCAGTAACCGTAATGACATAATACACAAAAATGATGGTTTTTATGCTGCCATACAGATATAGGTAAGGCAAAATTATGTATTGCATACAATTGTTATATCTATCTTTTTATGTTAAAAATTTAAAACAGATAATCTAGATTTTATTTTTATTTTTAATCACCTTAACTCATGTCCCATGCTTTCTCTAACTTGTCTGTGTGATGGATTTGAGGAGGCAATTTTTTTTTATTTCTCTAAGGGAGGTAATTAGTGATGGATGGACTTGAATCCACATCTTCATATTTTTTTACTAGCGTATTGACTATTGAGGGTGGCGGCATCCTATAAGGTGTATATGTAGGGATATGCCAAAAATACAGATACTATAGTATCCTATGATTAGTGTTATTAGATACATATATGTTATAGACACATCATCAGGTTTGGAGTATCTATGCTTCATTGACAGAAGACTGAACTCATTAATCATTTTAGAAAAGTCAGCCTATCCCGTATAATTCTGAGATATTATTCTTGTTCTTTTGTCTCCCTTTTTTCATGTTTGCTTCATTTGTGAAGGGGGGCCTTATGGAACGAAGTTTGGTAGCCCAGAGGGAGGTTTTCCATCTCCATACGCAGATGGATATGGTCTTCACATGGTAAGTGCCTTCTTTAGTATTAAAAGTTTAGAATTCGCATTCAATTTTCCAAGGGTTTCATTTACTTTGCACATGCTTCTGTTTAGGGTGCTGCAGAGAAAGGTCCTCTTTATGGGGTGGGGGCTCCTTCAAGGAAAGCACACGAGAAGCCTCGCACAAACCGTCGTTGAATCCAAGTGATTGATGTTGGTGATGAAGAAAGGCTTGCCATCTCTCTGGCTGTGTTATTGGAGTAGCGGATTCATGTCCTTCTGTGTATGCATGCCATGTTAATGGTCTTTTATTTGCAATTCTGGATATACTGTTAAATTTAGACTGGCATATGTAGGTTTTATTACTTGTGCTTTTCTGTCTTTTACTTGGAGAAAACATTTCTGCAGTATCTTTAACTTAAGAATTTAGTGTGCTGGAATTCTTCAATTTATCTATCTTTCATTGATAATATTTCATGTTTTATATAATTATTGCTGTGATTTTTGTCTGGTTATGGTTGTTATTCTGTTGGTCATGGTCTGGAACTCAGCATTGAAGCCTTGAGGTTTTGTAGCTCCCATGTGTCGAATCATGTGAGCTGAAGTTCAGTATATGATGGGTTTAGCAGTACTAGAAGAATCAACACAGATATTTCATTTCTATTGTTGCTGTCTATGGTCTGGTTAAACAAGTGTTGTCCAATGTGTTCTATGTCAAGGATTGAGAGTGTGATTTTGGAATTAGTCTTATGTAGTGGATAATTGTTACTGTCGAAGGAGTCGTCACATGTAGAGGAATTTGAAGCATAATTTGTGGTGTTACGCTTTCTTATTTTAGAGTATATGTTTCTATTAGGATAGAATGATAGATTGAAGTTTACAATTACATGTACAATTGGATGCTTGTCATACGCCCGAAAAGATACTTGTCATCATGGAAGTGCCTGTACTCACTTTTGGAGTCAACATACATACCTGCAAAAGATGTTTAAGATCGGGAATATTGAAGTATTTTTTGCTCGTTATTTTCTCTGCAAAGTTTTTTGGTAGTTACTGCTGCTGTTTGCTGGCACGGAGGGTGGCTGGTATAAGTGTGTTACCTTTGATTGAAGTGGCATGGTTAATGGCACATTTGCATTGTAAGGTATAACAATGTGGGGACTTGTATTTTGCAATTGAGTTAGTCTTGCATTCAATTATGTTGTTTAGGGTAAATGACAAGTATGACTAATGTGGACCTGGACCGTGTGATACTAAAGATTTATCTCGGTCCACTGTTATGTCTTGCTCTTAAAGGCTTAAAATAGTTTGGTTCGACTCTGGATGCTGTAATTGGTATCTTCTAAACTGAGATTGAAGTCAGTTACAAATTGTTATTGTACATGAGTTATATTTGCCCCAGTGAGATGGCAGTGCTGTAGGTCTTTAATTGCTCTTGCAAACAATTTTTTCTAAACTTGAATAAGGGGGCCATGCTTAAGAAATCAGAAGTCATACAGAACAGTGTTGACAAACACTACTTTCTAAGCAGTGGGATACATAGTAATAACACAGTATTTGGATTATAATCAAACCCACCAGTGGGTTGTCATCATCGTTGCTGCTACATGCAGAATTCCATTACAGAGTGACATGAGATATTTCTTGATGGAGACTCCATTTACTGTACAAATGCAAGCACTGCCAACATCATGTTGAAAAAGCACTGCCATGTTGATATGTCAGTGATAAGTTCTTGAAGTTGATCTAAGAGTATATTCAGGTGCAAGTTCTTGTTGGCAAGTTCCTTTCTTAAAGAAGAGGCTCGCTCTTCCAACTTCTCGATTTCAGCTTCATCCGTAGGGCTATCAGCTGAACCACTGTCAAATGTGTTTACCTTCTGGGAGCTTGGGATTGCAGCGAGAATAGTCCGAAGTCCAGCCGCGGCATTTTTATACCGAAAACGAGCTTCTTCAAGAGCGCCTCCAGCACCGTCATTGGGAGCAGCGCCGTCAGCATGTTGGCTAGAGCTATCAGAATTGGCATCGCCGTTTGAGGAAGGAGCAAGCAATTTATTTGAAGTGGACCAGAAATTGGCTAATCTGAAGATAAATTAGATGTTTAGAGTTATTCTACCAATCTTCCTAACAATAGGATTTAAGGGGGATGTTATGAGTTTTGTACTCTTTTATATCTTCAAAGAGAGAAGTAAAGAAACAGCTGTTTGGACTATGGTGGTATTGGTTTCATACTACCATAAAGTTTCTCATTTTTTATATGGGCTGAGGTGCTGAAATATCATTGGTCAAGGTCCTCTCTGGTTCAAGATTGTCCATATTTTCTCTACAAAGTTTCTAATTCTGTTTGCTGGAAGGTGGCTGCTGCAAGTGTGTCGCCTTTGTTTTGAACTGGCATTTTTGACGGCACATTGCATTGTAAGTTGTAACAATGTTTATGGAATTGTATTTTCTAATTGCAATAATCTGGCATTCTGTGATGTTTGTTGATTGGTGGAAACCACACGTGTGACGGAAGTGGATGGGGTAATATGACTTTAGAAGTCATTTTCCCTGTTTATTAATGCTCTAAAATGCTTGAAGTTATTTAGATAGACTCTGAATGCTTTAGTTTGTAATTGCTTTACTGAGATTGAAGCCACCAATTACAAACTATTATTGTACTTGAGACGCTTCTTTCATGAAAGAGTTATATTTACTCAGCTAGATTGAGGCAATATAGGTCTTCTATTACTCTTACGAACAATTTCTTTTAAGTACACTAGAAATTGAAGGTAGATTAGATGTTAAGAGTCAGCCTACAGATCTGCCTAACAAAATGATTCAAGGTGGATGCCATGATTTTGTACCCTTTTTAAGCTTGAAAGAGAGAAATAGAGAAACAACTGTCTGGTGGTATTGTTATATTGGTTGATGTGCCGAATTACTATTGGTCAAGGTCCCCGGCAATGAAAGGTTGCCTACAAATCTACCTAACCCATTGTAACCTTGAAGAAGAGAATTATAATTAGCTGTCGGGTAGTGTCCAATTCCATCAACACGTTTCTCTATAATTAATTGATTGAGGTGTCTAAAACTCGGCGGTCAAGCTCGTTCATGATATGCAAGATACCCCTATGTTGCTAGTATCCCTGGAATAGCTGCAAAGAAGACCGGGCCCTCAGAGTGTTTGAAGACCAGCCTGTTGATCTGAAGCTCATAGGCAAGTATGTTGCTTCTATTTATCAATGTGAATGATTTAACCATGTAGAACTTGCTATTTACCCTGCTGATTACCATCATGTAAAGTTTAGTATGCTGCTTAATACGAAACTTAATTGTTGTACACCTGAAATAGGATACAAGGTCAGAATTAGTCATCTTTAGATTTAGTTACTAGCGAACCAGAAATTTCAGCGTATTGGTCAGGGTTTTAAAATCTTAATTCAACTTTGAGTAGTAGTATAGTGTTGCCATCAATGCATCCAGTTAAGAATCTCAAAATCTAAGATCTTTCTAAAGCCAAAATGATCTGATGGATACTTGGAGCTGTCTGAAGTTGTAGGGTGAAATAAATTCCATATTTATTGTTCTTATAGGTCTCAGTTGTTACTGGGATTCTATTATGAGCAAAGGAAAATTAAAATCTTGATTTGTATACGTAACAAATCATGTCAGGAATCAAATCATCTTATATTGTTAATTGCCTCGGGTTCAGGACCACTTAGTTAACTTGGATGAATTTGTACCTAAAGTCAAGTGCGTGTGTCCTATAAGTTGAGGTTGTATCCAGTGCTGGGTTTAAGCAGTATGCTTGTTATAGCTGCTTTTCTCTACAAGGGATTTGCATGTTGCAGAATTTGGAATTGTGAAGACTTCCTTGTTGAAGGGCATTAAAAGCTGGGGGCTAGTTTATTTAGGCAATGATCTCGTTATTAGTTATTACTTCCGACTTGAACATGCATTTTATGACATGGAATCAGCAGTTTCTTGGAGTAAACTTGATTATAGGGGAACAGATGAACCACCGGTTTCCCTATTAAGGTAGAGAGGTATTGGGATACCTATAATGATAACCTGCTTTCCATCTAGATTGGAAAGTACCAGTATTCATTTCTTTTTAACAAGTACTTAAGTAATTAATCTTTTGAGATTACTGTTGTACTTTATCAGGGTGGTGTATGCTAGCAGTCTGGTAATCAGTCTGCTTAACTTGTGCTCATTTTTTGAAGATTTGTTCATTGTCATAAAATTGTCATTTAATTTTGTTTTGATACTGATATATCTATATATTTTGGCTTTAAGAAATATGCTCTTTCACTTGTCTTTTATGATGGTTGTTCATAGATATATTTCCCGCTGAACTTTATCTGTATATTCAAGCAACTTACCATTTATTTCCTCCTAATCTTGTGTTTATTATGATTGCAGATGGAAAGCTGGAAACCTTGTTTGGGACTGAATAGTAAGGATAAATCCCCACAAACAGCTTTTGACCATAACACCGTGAGATTTTGCGGAACACCAGGATGTTTTATTATTTTAAAATGCAAAATTGGATGAAGGTTACTGTGGTAAGAAGGAAGGTAGGTCACTGTTGGTTGAAGGATGTATTTTAGCCTGCTTTGATGGATCTAGATAACACATTAGCCTGCTTTTGTTCTTTTTTATCGGGTAGTTGTGACATTGGAAATAATTTTTTTAAAAGGTATTCCCTCTGGCCTTATATATTGAGTCAACAAAAGTTGGATGTTTTTGATCCATCAAATACTCCAACTTTATTTGACTCACTTTCACTTATGTTGAATACCAGAGGGAGTATCATGGATTGTTTGAAAAATGCAAACATAAAAAGTTTTAGTTTGCTAGATGGATCGCTGACTCCTTGTTTCAGATGTTTCCTTACTTTGTTTGTGAAATAAAGGACGCCTCACTAAGATATGTTGAATTTTTGTTTAAGTACAGGCAAACTACACAAGACCCTGGATAGTCATGTTTTGTTGATTTGTGTTTCCCTACTTGGTACCTACACATATGGTTTTATAGTGGTTGATCAAAGAGTTTCTCAACAGTTTAGACGTTATTTACTAGCATACTTAAGGGTGATTAATTTTTATGCTGATGGTTTAGTTGGGCTTGGTCATGCTTCTCCTGGTTTCCAATTTTTTGATTTTCTTCCCCGCATATTTATTCCCCCTTTGTTTGCCTTTAGTTGATTTTTTTTGAAAGAAAGGTTCAGTTGATTTTCTTGAGTTGCTTTTGATTATGTCATGGTTTAGATGCATTTAACTTTTGACTAGATGCCAAAGTGTGTAGGAAATGTAAACTACTGATAGAGCCCATTTGGATGAGAGTTCGATTAATAAATTTTAACCATTTAATCATACATAGTTAGTCAAATTTAGGAGTTCCTTCTTTTTTACAGGAATTTAGGAGTTCCTTCTTTTTTACAGGAATTTAGGAGTTCTTAAGTGTCACACAACTATTCAATAAAGTCATGACTTTTGTTTTAATCTCAATTATTATTTGTGGTTAGATTCAATGCTTAGGATTTGCATTTGCCGCACACATAAATGACACTCAAATAGAGCTGACTAATTAAAACATTTTTACCACAAATTTTTAAAACTTCTTCAATCAATGTAAAGGACTTCATAAATTTAGTGGCAAGCACAATGTTGCTAATACTGTCTCCTTCCTTAAATATAAACTCTTCAGATTTTTTTTTTCTTTTTATAAGATTATAAATTTTCAACTCCGTTAATTTTTTCATTATTAATACGACTAATTAATTAATAATAAATATTATAATGAAAACATTAATTATTTTTCTCTCTTGAGGATAAAATTTTAAAACTAATGTTAATTGGCAGCATATTTAATACTATCGTTTTATTTTATTTTTGGTTAATAAGTTTTTTGTCTTTATAAAGTTTTAATTTTTTTTTTAGTTTGTATAACAAAAAACTTTATTTTAGTCTCTACAAAATTGTCAGTAGTTTTAGTTTCTGTCGAGCAACAACACTAAAAAAGTAAAATTTCCTCTACAAGTAATGAACTCAAAAGTTGATTATTATATTTGTATTTTTAAGAATTTTTATGTTGAAAAATAATTTTTTTAAAATTCATATTTAATTCATCTCAACTTAAAAATATTTATATTTGTTCAGATGAACTTTTAATAATGATTGAAACATGTTTTCAAAAAAGATTCAAAATTTTAGAAATTTAAGTATATTTTGTTTCAGCAAAAAGTAAAATAGTTTATAGAGTAATTCTGTAAGAATTAAAATGTGATTTTTTATTAAAATTCAAAATGGAATTTTAAAATTTTAATAGAATTAAAAATTTGTTTAACTCTTTTGTACAAGAATTTTCTTTATTTTTGTAATTTGTTCATTGAAATCTTATATTTAGCGTTTATAAAATGCTTTGACTTCGGTCAGTGATATTGAATAAATCTTTTGGTGGTCATTTATCTCTACGTAGCTACTGATCAACGGTGGATAAATTATTCAAATAAAAAATTAAATGGATGCAATAATTGATGGAGATAATCGCTTACCTTGAGAAATCTCAAAACACGTGATACAATAATTTACTCCGTTTATTGTTTTATACCTTATCCAAAATTCGATACATTATTTACATTCTTTCTTTAATGCTTTCTTTGGTGGAAGACCAATGATTTTTTTTCCAAATTCATTTTTTCATTTCAATTTCTTTTACCACTGTTGCTCATCTATAGAATGATAAGCCACTAGTTGTTTTCATGTTTGTTTTCCCTAGTAATGAAACTCCAATTCCATTAATATTATTAGAAGAAATAAAAGTCCAAAATAGTTGTGTGAATAATTGTTTTTGGTTTGAGCTTGATAATAAACAGTAACAACATTTGTCAAAAGAATGGCTAATACTTTCTTTGGTTTGTACATATTTCAATTCTATGGCTAAGTCGTAATGATAGGTGGTAATAATTTTGATCTTCTTCCCTTCACTAGAGATTTTGTATCAGGAAAATGATCCTCACCATTAGTTAGGTCCTCAACAGATCCATCTTGTGTTACTATCACAGGATAAGTTACAAGGTGCACACCTTCCATGTCCACTATTTCTTTACTACTGTAAATTTTCCACATTTTGTCTCCTATTGAGCACACTCTCTGCACACATTCCAAACTTTCTGGCTCTAGGAACAACTTCTCAGCACTACCAGTGTGCTCATACCATAGTGACATTCTGTATGCATGAATATCACCTTGACTCATGCAGTGATCAACTCCATCTTGAGACTGGTAGCCTCCTATTGCAATCTCGGTGTCCCTTTGTCCGTCCATCGATCTTTGGTTCACATTTGCTGATCCTATTAATATGTATAGGTCGTCCACTGACAGCAGGCGTGAAAGAAAAAAAAAAAACAAGCAGAAAAGAACAATTTAGTTAACCAAAATAATGAATGATGTTTACTTATCTCTATAAAGTGTAAGTTTTTTTGGAAATATTGAATAGCTAAAAGTAACATATATGGTGACATAAGTTTTTTGTTGTTGTTTTTGTTTTTTTAGATAGACAAATGTTATTATGTTAAATTAGTTGATTAGTTAGTTTCTACGGTTTGAACCATTGACCTTTTGATTAGTACTCCTTTAGTGTCCAAACCGAGTTGCTTGCTTGGGACACATCATGAGTTGTTGAACATATATTTATGATTTAATCATACCTATCATGAGCTTGGAGTGAACATAAACCATAAATCTTCTATTTTTCTGTGCATTCCAATATTGAGTTTCAATATGAGGAGAATGTGGAGGATGATACTCTTCATTTTCCTTTTTTTCCCTATTTGCAAGGCAAAAGAAATTCAAGTAGTCTCTTGGATGTTCTGGTTCTCCACTTTCTATTATTGCTTCTCCGATCAACTTATACATCATTGTCATTGTTTCTCTAGTCCAATGTAGTATATCTTGAACTGGTTCACTTTCAGGTACTCCTTCTGGCCACATTGGTATGACTATGTACACTGCAAACCTTTCTCTTGCTTTAATCTTGCTGACCACCTTGAGTGCAATCTCAATAGGTATCAAATTTCTGCAGCCACTGTTGTTATCTTTCTGCCACAAATGACACCCTCCAATGAAATACTGGTTTTCAATGTACACAAACCTATCAGCTCGTCTAATTGCTTCGACATAAGCTTCATGAATGCTACTCTCAACAGTTAGCTTTCTAAACAGTTGGCTAGCTGAGACATGGTCAATCGACCGATATACTTGTACTTTCCAATTCCTTTCGGTGGAAGGATTTGTTGAGCAAATAGGAATGAGATTTTCTAAGGTGTTTGCAGGGACAAGAAGAGATGAGTCACATTGTTTTGTCCATCTTTGTTCAAAATTGGTTAAAACATCCCAAGCAACCTTGCCGGTAACACAAGCATGAGCATCATGCCATGGCACTCTAGGACCTCCTTTGTTGAGGCTAGCTCCTGCAATATTTGTTTGGTAGAAATCATGGTAATGTGATTCCTCAGTAAGTGTTTGAAACAATGAATGTTTCTCGGTATCGTATCGACCATCACACACATCTAAACCACCTAAAAAGCTCATAATTTCTCTGTCATTGACAGAGTTAGGAGTTTTGCTGTCCACAGTCACTGTCTTCTGATGATGAGCAAATATTGTTGGGAATTTGTGATGTAATCTTGGACACTTTCTGCATACTACTTTTGTGTGTTTGAAGTAAGCAAAAGCATCCTCATCATGTGTGTTCATTACACCTTTGTTCTTGATAAAAGGCAATGATGTTTCATCATCCCAAATCATAATTCTCACAGCTACTCCTTCTTCTGCTTTCTTCTTCAATAGCTCACCCAACTTTGTTTCTCTAGCATGTGGGATTTCTGTTTGAGGATCTCTAACCTGCACAACGACCATATTACTTAGCTTCTCAAAAGTGTATATCAACCTATGAAACACTTACTCTGACACTTGACCCGACACAAACATGTCAGACATTGCTAATTGAAAAAACGTAAGACACTGACACCAATTCATACACATTTATTATTGAGTTTTTGAACACGTGGCACACCATGATGCGAGTGCCGTACAAGTGTCAGACACAGAGACATGCATAATCGCAAGAGTGTCGGTGCTTCATAGATTTTTAATAATAGTAGAATATGAAATGAAATTATATATATGTACCAGAACCATGTTAGGATTGAAAGACCAGCCTGCAATATATACTAAATATTTTGCACCCTCAATAGCTTTATAAACATCTTCCCATAGCTTTGTTGGAACTCCACATATATCAAAAGGAGGTTGGAAAGTAGATGAGTGGTGAGCATCATGGTAGAGCTTAACATGACAATTAGACCTTTGTGGGAATGTAGCATCCCTCATCCCGTGAAACTCCTCACTACTAAGTACTTTTGACCAACTTGGTTCTGAATTTGCTGGCTTGAACCATAACATAAACCTTAATTTTAGTTCCGGAATTTGTTTACCATTTTCCATGAGGAGAGGGAAGAATCCATTGATCAAACTCTCTTCTTTCAACTGTTGTGCCTTGATGTGGAGTTTTCCTAATATGGAACATGATGTTTTCAGTGTAATGGTGATAGCTGAATCAGCTAGATGAGCACAATGAATCTGAAATGTTTGGTTCCAAACACGTTCACTTTCTTGTGTTGTTTTTGCCACCTTCTTGTTGTCTATCTTGATGGTCACATAAGCAGGCTTTCCATTAATAAATAAACACTGAAAAATGAGAAAAATTGAATGATTTTGAGCTTACCATAAAAAAAAACTGCAGAATTTCGCATAATTGAACATGTAGTCAGTCAGTAGGCGGTCCAATAAAATTGGAAAGAAAAAAAATTAATTTGTCTATGAACAAAATTATTTTTAATTTTTAACTTCTAAATTTAATAAAAGTATCGTATTTTTATTTTTTTAGTCTCTCACGATCATCGATCTCTTTTTGTTAGAGAGATTGATGACCACTGACAAACTAAAAACACAATTTTTGCAAAATGAATAACTATAAACGAATAAATATTTTATAAAGAGAAGGGTCAAATTTTGTCAACATTACAAAGATCATAATATATTTAATTCTATAGTTCATACATTGAATGGAAATGAAGGGGAGTAAGGAGTTGCATTGAAGATGGTAGCTTCAATTGTTCCATGGATGAGCTCAGGCTTTTTGTCCATTGCAATATCCTTCAAATGTTTCACAAGGAGAAAATGAGAGAGAAAAATACTACCAACTTGCTTTAACCTTTGTAAGGGATCCTACTAGTATGTCACCAACATTACCAATGTCATATTTCATATATAAAAGGTTGTGAGGTTGGTGTTTCAGTTATAGAAGCAAAGGGAATCTTGGAATGCAATTGAACTGTTGGAAGTAAGTTTGGGAAAACTTGTAGAATTAAGCACTTCAAGATATAGTCACACAATCTAAACCTTCAAGGCTATCCCATTAACAAGTTTCCTCTTGAAGCACAAGTTTCTTAAACCCAAATCACATGTTTCCATGCTCTGCTCATTAAGATAAATATTATGAATGTCAACAAGAAACAGCTACATGTTGCTGTCGTTTATAAGTTCAATTCTTCAATGTTTCAAAGACTGTTTTTACTTATCCTTTTCAACTCTGTTATATATTTTTACCTTTATTTCATTCGATTAAATAATTTATTTGAAGTGAATTTTGTTGATTGACAAGAGCTGCTTATTTTGTATTGTCTTTATTTGTTTATTTTTCGAAATACCTATGTAATGTTGTAATATACAATTTACATTCAAGTATTTTTATATGTCTCCGTAATTCCATTATATTTTTTACAAATATTTATTTGTATTTCTTTCTATCTTTTTCTCTTTTTGGAATTTAGATATAATTGATAAGTTGAAGAATATTTGGTTGAATTTAAATGTATGTACTATATGTTTTAATCTTATGGATATCATAAATATTCTTGCTAATCCATGTTCAGTGTTTTGGTAAATTATCATTAAAATATTTTTATCTTTTACTTCATGGATTGCATGTAATTATATTTTGCATGATATTGAAAGTTTTTAACTCTGTTATTCGAATCATAATTTTTTTAGAGGTAGATGATGTGTATATGGCATATAAACAGCACTTTTTTATATACTATTTTATACAAATAAGTTGTTATTATGTACTCTAAATATATTCATGTATGCATTCGTCCTAATATACGTATCGAATAAAACTTTGCATGTCTTAGTACATCTAAAAAAGTAGAAATTTGGAGAAAGATTTTGAATAATCTATTTTAAAGTGCTACATAATATGCAGAGTATAATATTATATTTCTTCTTTATACATTTTTAATGTTTGTATTAATAAAAAAAATAGTTTGATGTTTGCTTTTAAATTATTTTTTTAAAATGATGTTTGTTTTTAAATTATAATATTGCATATATAATTATCAATTTAAAGTTATTTTATAAGGACAATTAACTACATATCTAACTTTCTAATTAAATTTAAAAAATCAAAAGAAAATATTTACCTCATGAAAACCCGAATTCATACTCTAATGACTTTAACGAAAGTCAAACGAAAGAAACCAAAGCCAAAAACTTTTCAACTTAAAAACGAGGTCGACGACTTATAGTTTAAGTGTCTCGCTCTGCCTTTTAGGAAAATTTTAGAGTGCACCACCTTGATAGGTGGTCTATTATGGACCAAAGATTAAAAGTCAATGTAAACTCTATTGACAATTGTAGATATTATTCAAAAGTATAGGATAATGTATTTTTTCATTTTTACGTTTGAAATTATGTCGGTTTAACGAGTTTTTTAAAGGATAAATTTGTTTTCTTTTAGTTTTATTGAATTGATATAGATTGAGTCATTTTTTTAATCATAAAATTTAATAGAACATTTAACTTATTCTTTTGAAGATCATCATTAATATTTCAGACGACTTTTAAACATAAATTCATGGTAAACTACTTATAAAACTGGAAAGATGAGGAAATACGTTAACTTATACTTTTGTAGTGTCTACAATAGTCGATAAAATTTATGAATCTTTTAATCATTGGTCCACAATAGATCAAAAAAATTCTTTTTTATAGAATAAATATTTGGTTGGTCGTAACATAATTGTCAAATCGAACTACCTGACCCCCGTCAATTAACTCATTTGAATAGTAATTTTTTGAATTTGACTAAAAAGTTCGGATTAAATATGAGCTATTAATTTATTGCTTGAGTCCGACCTTATACAAATCACAGACTTTTATATTTATAATTAAATTTATTTTGATAAAAAAAATTAAATAGGACAAAACAAAATTTAATTAGCTAACTTTTCATCATTTTAATTTTCAATTAACTAAATTTATATCAAAACAAAAATATACCAAAACTAAGTACATGTTCTAATTCTTACAATTAAATTTCAAATTGTGATACGAAAAATTTAGAGTTTATACGTAAAAGTAAAAAAATAAAAAATAAGATTCAATAAATAATAAAAGATTACTATTCAGCTATTAATATCAAAGATTTAATTGTTTTTTTTAAAAGTATTTAATACATCAAAGTATATATAGTTAAATAAAGAATAAAGCTTCATAAATATTTAATTGTCAACAACAAAATAAACTTCAATAAATAAAATTAGCATGTATATATATATATATATATATATA
>NC_021160.2:52616292-52632099 GCF_000331145.2 Cicer arietinum
TATATATATATATATATATATATAATGTTTACTTTAATTTTTTTGTTAATATTATTTATTTATATTTAATTATAAAATAATACTTTTGTTAACTATTTTAGCACTCAAATAATTAATAATGTATTTAAATTTAATTTTTTTTATTAATGTGGACTATATGGACTACCCAAAGCTCGGTCGAAGTAATCCGTCACGTGTTCGGATCTTTTCAGGACTCAAAATATAAGGTCCAAGTCCTATAACTTTTTGAGCTTTTTTGGACCATTTATTTAAAACGATTTATTAGTAAATATTGAGTTAAAGGCATAAGAATAATGTTAACATTTAATACGTCGACATTTTTTTTTTGGAAGGATCAATAATATGTTAATATCCTCACATCTCACATTGTTGTAAGATTAATAATTAAATAATAAAAATGCCGTCCTAAAGTATTAATCATTCATTCAATCTAGGCATAGTGAGTCCCTCTAAAATTCGTCGTCTTCAACAGCACAGCACATAAGAGAAGGGCTTGTCTTCTCTCTCTCTCTCTCTCTCTAACAAAGAGTCGCGCACTCCCACTCGCACACAACAACGATGACAACTTACGGCACAATCCCAACCTCATCATCAACCCCTACTAACCTCGAGTTTATCTCACGCGCCAAAGAAAGAATCAAAACCGGACTAGGAACTCGCCGTCCATGGAAAATCATGTTCAATTTCCGATCGTTCAACCTTCCAACCGGTTTCTCCGACGCAATCTCCCGCGTCAAAACAAACATCGGTTACTTCCAGATGAACTACGCAATCGTCTTTCTCATCGTGATTTTCCTAAGTCTCTTATGGCATCCAATCTCACTCATCGTCTTCGTTGTTCTCATCGCCGCTTGGCTCTTCCTCTATTTCCTCCGTGATGAACCGCTTGTTATCTTCGGAAGAGTCGTCAGTGACCGTATCATTCTCGTTCTCATGGCGATTATCACCATCGGTTTGCTTCTGCTAACCGGAGCAATACTCAACATCTTACTCGCGGTTGTTATCGGTGTTGTTTTGGTTTTGGTGCACGCTGCTATAAGAAACACTCACGATCTCTTCCTTGATGAAGAAGAAGCACTTTCTTCTTCTTGATTCAATTCATCTTCTTCTTTATTGTTATTTTATTTGATTTTGTTGTATCGTGAATTAAGTAAATGATTGTAGGGTTTCCATTTTGGGAGGGTTTGGGGTTTGTGAAATTTGTGAAGAAAAAAATTGCTAGATCCCTTTGAATTTGGGGGTATTGGTGAATTATTTGTTGTTGTTTGTTAGCTACATAAAAAAAATGATTAACATATTTTTTTTCTTTCCAATTTTTAATTTCATCTATGTATGTTGATGTGATTTTGGATTGAAAAGGGGAAGTTAAACCAAACTATGATGAACGAATAGACATAGTGGCGAGAGTGACATGGGAGTCTCTGCATCTGGTTAGTTCTAAACTATCATCCAAAAATATCTTTGTAAAGTAATGATTCACTTTAAATATTAATTTTATTTATGTTTTAATACCCAATTCTTTAATTATTTACATGAAATAGTAACATATAAGCATGATTAATTTTTCGAGTAAATCTTCATTTTTTAAAATTTTACCAATGTATTAATTTATTTATTTGCATTAATATTTTAGAATGAATCTTAATAGTGGGACAAATTAAATTAATACTTTGCAACTACTATAGATAATTGTTTTAGAACATTAATGTATGGACTGATTTGATACAATCATACAACTTAAATGATTAAATTATGTATTAATTTGTATTATGTCATATCTAAGAACTGTTTGCTTGTGTTTGATTTGGTTCTCGGTAGCTAATTCTTCATCAGCATAACGTTAATCATGATAACACTAAATTAAAAATAATAATAATTATATCATTTACTTTTACTTCCATAATGTAAATATAGCATACATTATAACAAGGCCCAACCCCTCCAAACAATCATTATAAGTTCCACAAACCAATAAAATAAAAAGTTAGCTTAGTCCGAGAGTCGTGAGATGAACGCTTAACTTAAATAATGTAAGAATAATATTTTATCTAGCATCTCATAAATAGATATTTAGGTCGACGAGCAGATCCGTTGAAACAGGATCGGAAACAAATTAATATTTATTTAGTTATATACTACGTTTGATCGATATAAGGATTACAAAACTTAACGGGTATCTCTATTCTCGTTAAATGTCACATTTAGGCGCATAGAAATTTATACATCAAAGTAATAGTTAGAGACCAATCCTTTATAACAAGGAATCCCATAGTTTCTTAACAAATGTACACTGATTGATCGGTGTTACAGGGACAAATGCAATGATCAATAATTCAAAGCTTCAAATCCAAACACCAACACCTATAGTCTGACCTTGAAATAGCGTAAAGTTCATCTGGCGTGAGATTATCGAGTTCTTTCGATCTCCACCAGTCACACGCGCCGATGTTGTCACCTGGAGTCAACGTTCTGTAGCCTTCCTCTTTGTGACTTTGACCTCGAATTCTCTTATACAGTCTCATTACAGAAATACAATCTTCGTATGGGTCATGAGTGCCTGTTTGGATATCATAACTGTAAAGCAAAAGCACAATTACATTAGAGACAGGTTAAAACATTGTAGGATCCTATAAAAACAGCATCAATCTATGCCCGTCAATTGAATCGAAATATAAGGTCAACCCGTGCACAGGTAATAAAGATAGATGCAGTTTTATAATAAAGAAAGGAAAATTTGAGATTGGATGAAGCAATTCAAGACTTGAAGGAGTTTGAGGGAAAAATGTAACTTGCCCTAGATATGTTCGGGTAAGATATTTGAGCGAATGGCTGACAAAGTTTGTCTTCAACAATGGGCGGTATTTTGCAGTATCTCTGCAACACAAAATAGGCAAATCATAAACTGTACATTCATCAACAAAGAATCCAAGCAAATGAATAGTATGGGTGACTAAAATCTGGAAACTTATATATCTATAGCAAATATAGAGTTCAAGTAAATTCTACAGTGCACCTTTTAACCTTGAAGGCAACAAAAAAAAGGAAAAAGAGTAGAAGGAACTCAGCAGTTTCCAATTGTTTTGTTTTTATTCATTCATCAGATCAGAGGAAGTACTTAAAGGGCTGAACACAAAAATAACTGAATAATTTGGTTGTAAGGAATGATTTGTTGAATGGTTGAACGTAACTGAATCGATTACATCGTTACTCGAGAAACATCTACCTCGTCATGTGATCAGGATAAGTCATTACCAAGCAATCTAAATCATGTGCCAAGTCATGACCCACAAGTAGCCTGGCCTTTCCACCATCCAAACTAACTTTTACAATGGATTCTCCGTTGTATAAAATTTGCAATATCTTTTCACGAACTTCCTTAAGTGGCATACCATCTCGAAGATGCTCTTCTGTGAGACCAGTTATATCATACCTGAAAATATGTCAAACAAAGTCAACTCCAACACTCATTTTTCCTTATCCAACTTTCTCTTTTCACAATAAAGGAGAACAAGGATGAACTATGAAGTACCTATAGTTAGTAACAGGGATTTGAGGTCGTACATACGTGTGGAAGATTAAGTTCTCATCTTCATCGATCAAGCATACTCTAGCGCAAAGTTCCAGTGATCCATCACTTCCGCCACCCACCATTTCACAGTCCATTGCAATTGCTCCAGGGCGGCAATCAGCGTGGTTTTCATTATGGGAGTCTATATAGAGCAATTCGCTTGTGCCCTGCAACATTTCACACAGAAAATGAACTTCGTAGCAATAAAAAAACAAAAGACTCAGAAAACATCAATTGTAAACAGTTTTTTCTGGTCGGTCAGTTTGAATAGTTGACTTAAGATATCCTATTGCATATACAAACACTTCCAGTTGCTAATAACCAACTTACTAGAGGAGTAGGAGCAGATAGGCGACATGTTTCTCTATGGTCATTGAGAGAAGCGGGACTATCAGATAGTGTCAAACATAGTTGACAACCACATTGAAAGAAAATCGCTGAACAAACTCCTCTAGCCACAGGTCCTGAAACATACAGTAACAAAAAGCATGAAAACATTGCAAACCATAATGCTGAAATCGGATCGAATATGCAAACTCGTAACTAACCGGTGAGATGTTCTCTGAGAGATTCAAAAGATTTGCAGTGCTTTTTACAGACCATACATCTAGGCTGATGAACAGAGTGGTAAGTTGTTTTCATGTGCTCAATAAGATGCTCTTTCTTTTTGTATTGTTTAAAGCAAGCCGAGCATTTGTGTCTGTACAATATACGCAATTAACTACTTTTAAACAAGCAAATCAAGTGGACTTGGACTCAAGTTACTAATGAGCTACAACAAAGGTTGATGAAATCATGGGTCTTTGAGTTCGAAACCTAATTGAAATAATTTTTTACCGGACTTCATGTATCTAACAGTAGAACTCTGGATTAGCAGAGGTCCAACCCCTTAACAATTATACTTAGAGAAACTACTTAGATATATTCAATTATAGTAGGAAGGTCATAAAAGATTCCATCATTGATTCTTCTCAGTGTTGTCAGTGGTTTGTTTATATTCCGCTATGCAATAGTGCTATTAACAAGACTTCATACTATAAATAGTATATCGTGGAGCTATTGCGATTTGTTCAAAATCCGCTATGCTATAGCGCTATTGCGGCTATTTGACAACTGATTCTTCTATTTTTTAATGAAATTTAGAACATGCAGAAGAGAGACCTACAATTAAAGCAAGTTTGGAAAATTATTATATGGAAGATACTCATCAGCTCACACAACTGAAATATTCCAAAGAAATGGTACATTGGTGATAGTTATGTAAAATATTAAAAAGTAAAAAAAGACAAACGATGAGGGAGTTAAAATTTGACCTTTTGATTTGATTTGGAGAATGGTCTTCTTCCGTGTTCATTCAGAATATTTCGTGTAATAACAGTGAAGGTAAACTGAAATTCTGCAAAACCCTAAGCGATAGTGGAAGAAGAAGACGCAGTGTATATACTCTTCTCTTTGAAGTCAAAAGCAACGTTGCATTTGCATAACTATACTTTTCTCAATAAAAATTAATGGGATCTTAAGGGTATTCACGGGTATAGCTTAAGGACCTTTTTTATATTTTATATTTTTGAATATTAGTACTTTTTATATTTTTTATTTTTTAACATTAATATACATTCTCCACAATTGTGGGATTAAATTGACCTATTTAAGATAAAGATAATTTTGTGAGGAACTAAAATGGTAACTATAATTTTATTCATTGTCTTAGTTTTAATGAAAGTGTTGAAATAAAGTGTTTGATTATTTTGAATGTATTAAAAATATTTTAAAAATAAAATTTGAATTTTAGAACAAATCATCCCGTTCAACTCATCTACAATTACTTACTATTTCGGTTTATGAATTAAAAAATAATAATAATCGATAAACATATGACAAATACAATCCAATTTAGTAAAAAAAAAAATGTTACAAATAAGACGAATAACTTGATAAATAATGTGAGTGAAAAGTGGGTGAGGTAGTTAAAATAACATTTCAAAAAAATTATCGGTTCATATAAAAAATTTGTTGAATAGGCACATTTATTTTAATCAAATAAACTTTTAAACTAATTCAAGAAATTATAAGGTAATTTATTTGTGTTAGCAAACAGACATATAAACAACTAATTTAAACAACTACATTAACAATGATTACATTCAGAACCTATGTAGCGAGTCTACCAAACCATGATGCAATTAACAACATCATCAAAAACCATATGACAACAAGATAATTTTTATTTATTTTTTTTTTGTTTTTGTTCTAACATCGTTGCATCAATCTTGTTCGTAATGTTCACCAAAACTTCTCTCAGCCGAGTCTATTCTTCCATTAGAACTTCAACCTTGTTCATAAGCTATAACATAAACTCATTGTGTTCTTTCATAACCTTTGATTTTGTCTTTGTGATATTATCAATCGATCAATTTTAGCTATAAGTTCACATTCATTTTTCAATACTTCATTTTTATTTCTAGCAACACCAACATCTTTAGGAATAAATAAAATCCCTCAAACAGAGCATAACAAAGAAATTAAAAAATGCACATTTGAACATTACCTTCCAAATCAGACAATCAAAGAAAGGTCGATCCGAATTTGCATATGTCCTTTATCACAGTTTTCCTCCCACGTGAACAAAAGGAATTGAACATTTTTCCTCAATATATGATTCATCAAACCCTAAATTACCAATATAGTTTTTCCCCTTCATAGATAGAGTAAATTGAGTATCTATCATATTCATATGTTTTTGCAAATATGGTTCCTTTTTGAAAAAGGGAACAAAGGTAGAAGAATACATCAATGGAGGAAGGAAATAAAATTGGGGAAAAAGACTTTGCAACTGACCTTGATGATTGAACAAAGAAGACGAACGTGAAATGGAGACAAAACGTTGTGGTTTGGGGACGACGTGAATGGGTTTGAAAGAATGCAAAAAATACGATGACTGCTATGAATTTGTTTGACTTGGTATATAACTAAGTTAAAATATGTAAATTTAGTCCCCAACATTGTTGAAAACATGTGGCAATGTTCGAAAATAAAAAAATATCAAAAATATTGTTCAATTTTTGTACGGATGAACTAACTTGATTAATGGACTATTTTAGAATTTTGACTAGATTGCTACAGCTTAACAAAGTTAGAGACTAAATTGAGTATTTACTTTTTTTTTTTACTATTGAACTATAATTATTAATATTAAGTAGTTGTTGGATTTGATTTAAGGATTTGGTATTAATTTAGTTGATTTGTGTGTTTTGTTCTGTTTATCTATGTATTTGAATTATTGAAATATGTGTTATGATAAAATTTTGTAATTTTTTAGATGTTTAAGTATTAAAATCTAATTACAATTTAAAAAAGAGAAAATACTAGCAAATGTTTTAGACACTTGTTCAAGAATCAAAATAGTAACTTCGATTTGAAAAGAAAAAAATTTGAATCCATAAAAATTTGAATACACATCTTTCAATATATTTTTAATTAAATATTTATATATTATATATAAATTGAGAAGACTCAAACTCCAAAATCACAATTCACCAGAAATGTCATCACAGTATCGTCGAGTGTGGATGTTGTGGGTGTGGATGTTGTACCATCAAATTTAGTTATTTATTAGATCATACTAACAAGTATTGGTATTTGTTAAGAATTCAAAAAAAGAAACATCCAATTGGAAAAAATGAAATTTGAATTTTCAAAAAATTAAATACAAAATTTTTAATGTCATATTTTTATATTTAGATTCTTAACTAGTCTCTTTATGACACTTGTTAAGATTAGTCTTGTTTGGTAATGTAAAACATAATTGTGTAAAAAAGAAAGAATTAGCCTAAATTCACGTGCTAGCAAAATCTAATTCAACATTCGTCTCTAGATATAGACTCTCATTGTCTTTTTCACATATATATTAACAAAAGTATAGTGAATTTAATGTGTCAAGTTATGTAGTAGATATTCCTTAAATACCTTTAAAATATGAATGTATTTAATTTAATTTTTTCATTTTTAAAATAAATTAATAATATTAATAAATAATATATTTAATAAATAAATACATAGATAAACGCGTTTAATAATTTAAAAGATTATTTATATTAAAGATTTTTTTTTTAAATGATGTTTATAATAAAAAAAGAGGTGTTCAATACAATTTAATACTATTATATTTTTAAAATTTGAATACTATATATACAAATTTAATTTTTTGAAAGGTCAATTTCATGTTTTCCATTGCTATTTTTTTTTTAATTTTTATCATACATTTAATCACTTGTTAAACAAAAAAAATAATAACAAAAAATACTTCTTAAAATTTCAAGGCATTATTATATTTCTTTTTTGGATTTATCACTTAATGTCCTTATTAAGGTTGCCGATAATGGGTTGGATACCTTGTTATATTATTTTTTATGAGACGAGACATAAATCGCAAAATATAACCCAGAAGCAAATACCGAATATGTCCCTCGATCTCGTTCTGCGTCTCAGCCTTTTCAATTGTCATCATCAACCAACCAAGACCTTTTTAATTTTACATATTACATGCTTCAAAAGTTGCACATCATCAGTAATGCTTAAAGCCAACTGAAACTGGTTTTTCAAACTGTCCCCCTGTGGCTGTGTTTGCCTTAGATGAGTCCCAAGCCCTACATGCCTTTCCTTTACATCTCCAATGGTAAATAATGAGATGCTCATAAAAAAATTTATGGGCAAATCAATTTTATGATATTCATTAATGTGAAAATTTATGGGCAAATCAATTTTCACTTCGATATTCATTTCTTTAAAAACTTAAAAGGAACTCAGAAACTACCCCACATCTGGTTCATTAATGTGAAAAAAAGACTTGTTCTTATACAAGAACCGTTCTGAAATATGGTAGCTGCTTCATCTGCGTCCAACATTGATACTCACACAAACAAGTTATTAACTATAAAATTCAGGTAAGAACCAAAGCATGCATGAGTGTAAACACATATAAGCATTGTAGAGAAAGGTATAGAGAGAGTTTACAACAAACTTTTTATCCACTTGAAGTGGACAGAAGAGCCACATACTATGCAGATCTCGAGTTTGTTGAAGGCCATTTATACAGGCACATGTTTACATAATTTCTTAAAGAATTTCAAGGGTTTTAGCTTCTATTCTATATATTTATACATTTAGTACCATGCTTATCCTACGTTCCCTCTACTATACAGATACGCAAAATTATGTTGTGTTGCGGAGATATAGAAATGTAAACTACAAAATCCAAAAGCACAACAAGAATGCAATTTTCATGGCAAACCGTTTTTGCAATAGGTAGGCGTGTAGTTTAGTTCTTCACAGGGAAGGGGAACCACTGTAATGACGCGGCGTTTCCATGACTGTGTCGCCCTCTAGAATTCGCAGAACCTTTATCAAACAAGCACAAGCATGCCATCAAGCTCCAGTGGGGGAAACCAGAAAATGGTGAAACACATTAACCAAACTAGAAAACTGTTGAGAGAATTTCCTTACCTGTGACATGCGTGGTCTAGAACAAGGATCTCGCCTTATGCATACTGATGCCGCATGTAGCATGCAAGACACCTCATGTTCTAAATAGTGACTTACCAACCTTGGATCAATCAGTTCCTCAATGGCACATTCTTCTAACAGTGGTCGTGCCTGTTTATTATCCAAATCCCTCAACAATTACTCAAGGCAAAAAACCATAACTCAAGTGTTTCATTTCTCATTAGCAATATTTAAAAAACTTGAAAGGATGCCAATATATCAGATATGATTTAAAAATCATAATAAATTTGATAATATCATTTAACTTACACTTACCCACTCAGTAAGACACTGCTGACCCTTGGGCCGGTTTATATCCACAGCTTTACGCCCTGTCACAAGCTCCAATAATACCACTCCAAAGGAAAAAACATCAGCCTTTTCAGTTATTTGTCCACTTTGAGCATATTCAGGAGCCAAATACCTACATAGCAGCAACATATGTTAATTGCATTGTTGTTATTGGCTGTGATAATTATGCAATGGAACTAATTAAGCAGTAAAATACCACATACCCAAACGTTCCAATAACTCTAGTTTCCACTCCAGTGTCTCCATCAGGCTGCCACCTTGCCAGTCCAAAATCGCCAACCTTGTAGAATTTAACACAATCAATTAATCAGCTGAAAACATTTATAGCAAATAGGCAAAATGATTATGCCTTGAGTTGTAATCTATAAGACTGAATAGCACAAAGTAAGCCAAACACAACACTACCAGTGGTTCAAAATCATGAGTGATGAGAATGTTGTTAGGCCTCATGTCGCGGTGGATAATGCATCCCACTCTGCACTCTTCATGAAGATATCGCAACCCCCGAGCAGCTCCGACAGCAATTTTCTGCCTTGCAGACCATTCTAATGGTTTCCTTTGTCTCCCTGAAACACTTCCAAGTAATGTGTCAAATTACAAATTATAGTCAAGATAGTATCAGTAACATTTAGCCAATATCATATAGCAAGTCCTATCCAGTAGCTTAAGAAGGACACAAATCCCTTAGCTTTTTGAAATGGAAATACTATATCCAATCAATTTCCCTAATATTTGATGAGACTAATAACTTAGTAACATACATGAACTAGGCATTTTATGGACTATATCACTATTGAATGTTGAATGACTTCAGTGAGTTCAAGTCAATTCAAAAATACAATTCTATCATAACATCATTTGGTATGGAAGCAAACGAAAAAATTACCATATAAATGAGTATCCAATGATCCATTACATATGTATTCATAAACCAGCAGCCTTCTCTTATCCTCAATACAGAACCCAATCAACATAACGACATTCCGATGCTGTGCGCAACTCAGGACTTCTACCTCTGAGCAGAATTCAACATCACCCTGAGAACTAGCCAATTTATGTTGTTTGACAGCTACAACTTGCCCATCTGGCAGAACTCCTCGGTGAACAGATCCATATCCTCCTTCTGCCAAGAAATTGGCTGGTGAAAATCCACTAGTGGCTAGCTCCAACTCGGCATAACTGAACCATCTTGGAGGTTTTCCAAAAACAGGAGCCTTGTGTTGACATATTGAACATAATGGAGGTGCGCCAGGTGGAGCATTTCTAGATAAGGCTACTGCTTCTCTTACATTTCCACTGAATTCCAAGTCGGTCTTATAGGATGAGATTTCGATTTCAGCTTCTCTGTCGAGCCTCGAGAACTTTTCTAGCAAAGCTCTAGTTGTGGACATTTGAAGCCTATTATAAGATCTCTCCAACCTTTCTTCTTCGCGTTGAGATGATTGTTTATGTAAAAATAAATCTGCGATCCATGGCTTAAATCTCAAACTTGCTGAAGTTGTGGACAAATTTTCACTGTCTGTGTCAGAAATAGTATCATCAGTTCCTTGATTTTCTTTGATAGTTTCTTTTTTCTTTGACTCGGCAATGACCTCAGAGACAAAAAATGGCGAAGTTCCAGGATCAGAGCTTGACACCGATGAAGTGCCAACTTCAGTTGCTGTGAATGACGTCTCTAGCTCAGGGCTGCTAGTTGGCGTGACAACTGTTCCTTTTACGGACTTTAAAGAACCAATCTTCTTCTTGGGTTGTTTTCCATTCATCTCATGCTCCTCAGAAGGTAATGGAAGTGTTTCTTCGATACTCTTTTTTTGTGATCCAACCAAATTCAAGCGAAGTACCTTAGCTTGGGAATGCTTCATAACCACAATGTTGCACTGTAACTCTTCCATGCATTGTTTTTCCTCATGCTTGAGCTGTCTGTAAACAAAGCAACACCAAAAATATTCAGAACACAAACTGAATTATAATCTCAGATCAATAAAATATTATACCAGAAATTGAGAATTAATCAAATTTGTTACTAAATTATAATTACAATACAGTATAGACTAGAGAGCATTACTTTTCTAATACGACCCAATTGGCTTGAGCTTTCTTGGCTTCAGCGGCCACTGCTCCGCAAGGTGATCCAGAAACTATTTTAATCCTGACATTTATCTGTTGAACACGATTAGCATATCGATACAAACACAAAACAACATTAACAATAAATAAACCTTTTACGTGTTAAGGCTACAAACCTTATTTGGATCATAGACATCATGGAGCTGAAGGATCATTTGAGAGCAAGAATCAGTGATATCATTCTTGTTCTCTGAACTAGCTCCCGAAGTTGACTTCCTGTGTGCACTAGCACAGTCACCAGAAAACCTAGGGAAACCCCATAATCTTCTGCCTATACAGGTGCAGTATAATAGTTAATTACGCGAAGAGGAAGAGTTAAGGTTCAATGTGCAAACAATAAACAAATAACAAAGTCCATAGTCTTCCAGAATCAAGAGAGTTAAAGCAAAACATGTCATCCTAGTACAAACTTTATGTTCAGATAGCAATAAAACAATTTCCATGATGTGTATAAAAATAAAAAAATAAACTCCATTTTATGGTCATGGTTCTAAATTGTAGTATGCAATTGCAATTGCAGCTGCAATCGCAACCATAATTGCAGTCGCATTTGCCCGCAGTTTACTCCAATATAATGGTTTGCAGCAGCCACATTTTAAAACCATGACAATAGTATAAGAACCAATTGATTTACACATAAGCCAGTCAGGGGGAAAGAAAGTTTATATATTTGATTCAAAAATCTTTCACCCAGTTTTGCTTATATTACGTTACTGATGGTAAGGGAGTATGAAAAAGCTCATGCACCAAAAACAACATTAGACCAAAAGACAAGTAAAAAAATAAACAAAAACAAAAGCAGGCAAAAGAAAAATGACCTGAACATTGTGAAGGTACAACAACTAGCAATGTAATGCAATCTCCGGGTTGAACAACATGAGTCAGAGACCAAACAAGAGCAGTCTTTGGAATTTCTTTTGATGCCTTGACAGCAACAATAACCTTCTCAGCACCATCAGAAACTTTGTCATGATTCCCTCGCTTCTTTTGTTCTCGACTCATCACCGCCACTAAACTAATAATCCAACTAAAATTTCCTTCCTCAACACAACACAGATTTCACTCAATGACCATAACCATCAAAGATTTTTTGGCTCTTACTAGTTTGCTTAATTTTCTATAAGACTAAACTAAAAATATAACCTTATGCCAAAGATTCCTCAAGAAGTGATCCTAGAGAGGTCTTTTATACCCTGCAGAATCCCACATTTTAGTTAAATCAAATCAAAGAATTAAAAAAGAAAAGATAACACTATCAACCATGCAAAGTTCAATAAATATATCAAAACAAGTGCATAACAAATTAACAATGTGAGACATACGCATAGGTCAACTATCATTTGGTTGCTTTGGAAGAATGAAGACTTAAAACATCATTGGCCACTAAAAAACAAAGAGAAGAAGGACGGCTAGGAAAAAAGATCCAAAGCTTTCTTTTTCTCAATTATTATTTATTATATAGTTTATTTATCAAACCTTGCATTGAACACATTCAACAAAAAATAAAAATATAAAACAACAACCACAACCAAAAACAATGAACTCTAATTTTTTCCCCTAAACCGTCCAATTTTAAGGAGAAAGGTTGTGCCAATCCAGAGTTTGGCCAAGTCTGACCAACGATTGTTTCAGCCAGCCGTAGTTAGAGTTAAGTGCTCTTAATTAATTTATCTTTAACCGAAATTCATTAACTGCTTGTTTAAGTAATGAAGTCTCTTTCATTAAACTAAAACAGTTACTAACCAAGAAAATAAAACAAAATTGAAATGAAATCCATCAACAGAAAAACCTTACTACATTAACAATATCATGAAAACCAAGCATTATGGACAAACGCATGAAAACAAAGAAGACACACAATGACCTTACTGTTGTGACAGTTTCAAAAGCTGAAAGCTATGATACTTACTTTGAGGCATTTTCACATACACTAAACGATCATTTGGGAAGTAGAAGCATGACACGGAATAGAATGAAATGGAAATGGAAATGGAAATAGTATGAAATGTAAGTAAGAAGAAGAGATAATGGACCACCGAAAAATGAATAAAAAATGGAAGACTAAAATTTAAGCAGAGATAAGAAAGGTAAAACAATACTCAAAGAGAACAGATAGTGAATGAGTACAAATATGGTTCTGTTGAATAGAGAGTGTGTATGTGAGTGAGAGAGACATGGCTAAGAGAAAACACAGAAAAGAACTGTATTGATACTATAGTTTAAATTTTGCAATAGGAGTAATAAATAAACTACTAATTTAATTCGATTCAAAATTAGTTGCATTTAATGTAGTTTTCAGACATCGAAAGTTTAAAAAAACAAAAATTAAATTTATCAACTCATTTTATGCACAGAGACTAGTGAATCAGATTTTGTGCAGAGAAAGTGGGCTACGCTCGGATACGCCCCTGCAGGTATAATATCATATTTTCTTTATTTTTTTTTTAAAAAAAAATGTTTAAATCCGTTTTAGTTCCATGTTCATGTTAAATTACAATTTTACTTCTTTTATTTGTAATTTCACAGTTTTAATCTTTTATATTTTAAATTATGTAATTTTAGTCTCATCATCAAGTTATTATCTAATTTTAAAAGATGTTGATAATGTGTCTATCAAGTGTTAGAAAACAAATTCTAAATTTTATAAAAGTTTTGTTTAAAAAAATAACAATTAATTTGTAAGTAATATTGACATATTATGTTTTTAGACGTGTGTTCAATGTTACTTTGGCGATTTTCTCTAATTTGGTTATGTATGTCTCTCATAATGTAATTATTTTTATTTATAGAAAAAAGGATGTACTGCCTCAACTACCTACTACTGAGATACGAAATCCGATTGCTGGAGGCAAAGAAACTTATTAAATCCATTTGCATTAAATAAATAGAGAGAAGTGAGAAGACATGACATTTGTGCACGTTCAAAGTGTCTGCATGTTTTTTGCTGAATTGTTTAAACGGGCGTAACCACCACAAACAGAAGAAATTAAAGGCCTTGGTTTCATAAATAAGTGCTTCAAATTTTGTAGACGGCATTTTTTTAATTAAAAAATATCAAAAATATATAAGCATATTTTATTCTTATAAAAAAATTAATAATAGAATTAACGTGTAAAATATAGAAATATCTAAAATGCTATTTATATTTATATATAATTAAATAATTTTAAATTTTCATATTTTAAAATATTTATTGATATTAATTAAAATTTTATTTGAAAAACAAGTTATAAATCTATCAATAATATGAAAATAAATTTATATTTAAAGATAGTTTTTTTATCAAATAAATTGACTAAAGACAGAAAGTATATAAGACTTTTTTCTTCTGTAAAAAAAATATAAAACTTTTTTACAAAATTACATGTAATTGTATTTGTGTATGAAAATATTTGTATTTACTGTATAAAATACTAAAATAATTTTTTTACAATAACCATCCCTAAATCCTGGAATTTTGAATATTGGATGAGGAGTGTGAAACAGTGTGGCAAGTGGGGATTTTGAAAGTTGAAGAGTCATTTAATGCTAGATGGACCTTGCTTGCCCCTAAAGATACTGTCTACAACTATCCAATTAATACCACACTCTTGGGGCTCTGCCTTGCCATAAGAACAACCTGGGAACTCGATCTTCTTTTTACTGTTTTGCATTTATTTGTTACCTACTCTTCTCTTGCTTATTCCCTTCTTCTTTCAATGCTCATTTTCGAATTTCAAGCCCCTCCAAATCCCAAATGTTCCCTTCCATCACACCTCTTCATAAAAAATAAGTAAATAAAAAATTACTATCATTTTTATTTTATATTTTTTAAATCACTTAATAAGGAATGAAAATTCTGAGCAAAATTAAGTGGGCGTATGAAATTTTAATCTCGAGGGATGTCCGGCAGAAACTATATGCAGAATTTAATTGTCAAGGGAATTTTAATATTACTACTAATTTTTTAATTATTATGATTTAAGTGATAAAGAATTCAGGAGTTCATTCTTACATTTAAGAAAATTTTAATCATTTCAAAAAATAATTTAATATTTCATAAATATAAAATTCTAAATTAACCACTCTTAAATTTCAGGACTCAAAATATTGTTTACTTTGTCTTTTAGTATCATGCATTTCCTCAATTGGTCAACTACCTTGAAAGGACATGATAAAAGAAGAGGGAACCATGGATGGAGGAAGGGTGGGGCAAGAGTAAGACTGCTGTTAGCAAAAAAACAACATGCAAAGTCAAT
>NC_021160.2:52632239-52672478 GCF_000331145.2 Cicer arietinum
TTTATCCCAATTATTTTTTTTTAATTTCACAAACCTACTACTTATACCACAGAAGCCCCACACACACAAAAATAAAAATAAAAAGACAAAAAATTAAGAAGGGTGACTTCTAAAAAATGTCTAAAGATTGACCCTTATCATTTTAAATAAAATACTAATTTTTATAATCAATTAAAAAATTTAAAAATATATAATATTTTTATTAAAAATTAGTAAGGGACCATGTGTAGACATTTTTTTTTAAAGTCTATATTAGATGCACCAAAAAAAGAATTAGATAAAAGAAATGTGGTAGCTCTTAATAGCATCACAGGGTCAATAATGCAAAGCCTCATGGGTGGGCCATTTGTAATTTGTGGTCACATGCAATTCATACCTTGCAAGGTGCCCAAGGTACACATCTTCATGTTTAACCTTGTTCTATGAAAAGATGTGAGGGTTGGGTCAGCCCCCACCTTAAGGGCCTTTTATAGTTTTATTGCTTTGTGTCTGTCACCATTCTCAGTTTAATGATTCCATGGAAAGTGAGAATAATAACCATAGTAATAATTGTGGCCTTGCACATCCATTCAAGCTCTAAAACAAATTGCAAACAAAAGCTCTATTTGGTAAAATAAGCCGATAGTTTATAGATATCAAGTTAATCGAGTGTTTAGTAAAAGTTTAAAAATATAAGATGATATTCTTAATTAAAAATAAATTTTATTAATTAATATTTAAAATATTTTTAGAATAGTAATTTAAATTTTACTTTTTTATTAATTTAAAATTTATCAATTTAATATTTTTATTTATTTTAAATTCCAATAAATAAATTATTTACTTTAAAATATTAATTGTTTTACATTTAAATTATTTAGTAATAATTTTAAATTGTAGTGATTAATTATTTTTAAATTATTTATTATAAATTGTTTATTTTAAATTATAATAAATAAATTATAAAGAGTAAAAAAAATTAATTATAATAGTAAAGATAAAATTAGAAGAAAAAAACTATAAACTTGATTTTCGTCTTACCAAACAGAGTAGACATCAAACTTTGTCTCTTTATTTTAATGATTATAACATTATAATAATTGGGTAAGTCCTTCATTTCTTATCTTTCTTTTTTTGGTTTAATCTGTCATTGTCCTCTATTCCTTTTTCATCTAATTATTTTGAAATTTTAGATTTTATTCCCTATCATATGTTGTATGACTTTACTATAGGGCGGAGTATGAAACTATGATAAAAATATTGCCCTAAATTTTCTGTATCATTCATCTGTCTCACAATCATGTGTTTGTTTGAGTTTCCTACTTCCCCCTAAATTTATGTGCATTTTGCAGTCGTAGTTCGATAAACTTGATGTTTGGTTCAACAAATAGATCAAATTGTTAATTCAAACATTAGCATTTAGCATCTATGAGATTTCCTAGTCATTGTGAGATTTCTATATGGGGTAGCAAAACGGATTAATTGGTATATTTTGAATTGTCACGTTATTCATTTATCTAAAATGAATATATAAATTTTGAAAGATTGGTTGAAAATATATGGCTTAATTGCACTTTTGGTCTCCTTATTATAAGTGAAAATCGAAAATAGTCCCCCCATTTTGTTTGTCCCAGTTTTAGTCCTCAAACAGAATTTGAGTCCAAATCATAATGAGTTGTCATTTTTTTAATGACGTGTCAATAAAAGGGTGGCGTGGTAGACGCTTATGTGGAATAAACTTATTATTATATTATTTCTGATTAAAAAATATGATTTATATTTTTAAAAACCATTATTATAATTATGACAATATTTTTAAAAATACAATTTAATTATTAAAATTAAGTTAAAAGAAAAAACATCGTTCAAGAAGTACACAAAGGAGATTCAATTAAATTGTACGATGTTTTTTCTTGGACAGTGTTTTTTCTTTTAACTTAATTTTGACAATTAAATTGTATTTTTAAAAATATTGTTACAATTATAATAATGGTTTTTAAAAATATAAATTATATTTTTTAATAAGAAATAATATAATAATGAGTTTATTCTACGTAGGCGTCTGTCACGTCACCTTGTATTGACACGTCGTTAAAAAAATGACAACTCATCATAATTTAGACTCAAATTCTGTTTGAGATACTAAAACTGAAGATAAACAAAATGAAATGACTACTTTCGATTTTCACCTATAATAGGAGGACTAAAAGTGCAATTAAGCAAAAATAAATTGAAATTTCCATTTACTCCGCCCCTTGATGGAGAGTAATTTGATGGAAAGTAATTTTTATAGCTTGATCCTTCGATAACAAAACAAAATAAAAAACATAAAATGTATTAATTTTTAAATGAGTTTGTCCATAAAAGCAAAAAACTTAAAAATTAATGTAACACAACAATAATTACACCAGCAGTAAAATTCTAAATTTATTGAGATATAGCGAAAGAATATGTTAATTATTGTACAAAAATAACTTACTCAATAACAAAAATAATTGAAAAGAAACTTATTTTTTAAATTGACGCAAAAGACTAATTTACTTTGTTCAATGACTTATTTTTTCAAAGAGTTAAGTAAGGTATCAACTTAAATGGCATGGTTCAAACTCTATGTCGTCCCACCTTAAATAACAATCTAAATCGGTTGTTTCAACATGTTATACCACCCCTACTTGTTTGTGTCGAGTCATTTAGAATGATGATATTTGCATGACCCGTGCACATGTGACAATTGACACAAGTATCTTAAAAAGAAGTTCTCTTTACTTCGACACACCTCAAATACATCTATGGTGATAATTGATATCTTTTCCCATCTATGGGTCTTCATCTTCTGCAATATTCAATGATGATGATGATCTATTATAGGATTAAAGATTTTAATTTTAAATACATAATTTTTAGTTATGATGTTTATTATATTAGTAAAAATATTTCTAAAAATTAATATTTATTTATATTAAGTCATAGTATTCAATTTACGGGCAATAACGTTGACATGTACGAATATTTTACTTTAGTAGTTGATAATGAAACAAATTGCTCCATGTATAATTTTTTTTATAAGTAATATTCTTATTTTCTATAATTATAATAATTAATAGATACAATATTATTGCAGTCCCTTAACTTAATTTCAGAATACAATCATTTTTTTTATTTGGTCTTTTATTTCATTTTAAGTAAATTGATCATTTATGTCTTAAAATATCAACAATATTATCATTCTTTTTACATAAAATTCATCAAAATCTTCAAACAAAGCCATTAAAATTCATTATCAATTTCAAGAAATATCTTATATTTATCAAATTCATAACTCAAATATTTAAATAAACTCGTATTTTCATCTATAACAACATCAAATTCATCAAATAAAAAATAAAAATATGAGTTTATTTGAAGATTTGAGTTATAAAATTTGTATTATGTTGAAGATGATAATGAATTTTATGGGTTTTGTTTGAAAATTTTAAAGAATTTTGTGTAAAAAAAATAATAACATTATTGATATTTTAAAACGTAAAGGATAAAATTATTATTTAAAATTAAATAAAAAATCAAATAAAAAATAATATTATTATATAAAATTAAATTAAAGAATTGCATGAGATATTATACCTAATTAATATATGGGTATCTTTATAGCTGTCATATATTTTGTAATGACCATGTGTATCTATATCTTGTCAAGTGTAGTGTCCGGTTGGAGGTAGTAATTCATACTAGCTTTTGAGAAAGCTCGTATAAAATTTAGATGCTGCTCATGAACAAAGATTAGAAAATTGGATTTTATACTTCATTGTTTAACCTCTATCCATATAATTGTTGATAAATATAAATTTTATTTTATTATTTTTCATTGAAAATAATTTGACCCTTTTTTTATCCTATATAAATATGAATTTTTTTTATATATAATTTATTTTCTTAAACATCTATTTAAAAATTAACATATCGAAAATTTTAAATTTTTTATACGTAAAAAAAACATACAAAAATTCCAATATACAAAAAAAAAATTGAAAAAAAATCTTTGCCTATCATAACTTTTGTAAAATTTCCAGTATGTAAAACAAATTGAGAAAAAAAATTCATAGTAGATGTTCAGTATATAAAAAAAAAAGAGAAAAACATTTTATACATTAAAAATTTCAAAAATTCAAAATTTTCAGTCTGTAAAGAAATCGAGAAAAAACTTTACATATAAAAAATTTCAAAAATAAATTTTTTATTATATAAAAAAATTTGCATTCCAAAAATTTCAAAACCAAATTTTCATTATATAAATGTAGGGAATGAAAACAAACTAATTTTACTTAAAATTTTGTATTTCCTACAAATATTTTTAGATGTTCTAAAAAAAACATAGTAAAATGTAGGATAAGAGTTAAGATGAGGATATAAAATCTAATTCCCTAAAGAGCAAAAACCATCTGGTAGTGTTGCAATACAACATCAATGCCCAAAGTCCAACTTGTGTGGTTTTCCCACCGTTTTTTTGGGTGCTGCTATTCGCACCCCTTTTTAAACAATATATCTTGTTAGTAATTTGGTGGTTATACTTCGGCATTTTATGTGTGAAAAAAAAAGGAAAATCTTAAATTAGGCCATAATCTCTTATGTATTAATGTTTATACAACTAACAATTGAGTTATATTATATCTACAAAATTACAATACTATTATCGACACTGCTTTTTTGGCTGTAGATTGTAACGTTTAAAATTTAATTATAAAATTTTTTAACTTTTTTACACAATACACATAAAATCAAAATTTTCAATTAAAAAATATTTAAGTGCTTGTAAATAAATAAATAAAATATTATAAATTTTTTAAATAATTTAAAATATTTAAATATTTTTAATTTTTAAAACAATTTTTAAGTGAGGCTCAATTAAACTATATATTTAATCTAGACTCAATAGGTGATATGACTCATACTCATAACATAGCTAACATAATGGATATTACTCATATTTTCAACATTTACCTATTATTTAGAAAATATCACCCCAATATAGCGAATATAAAACTCAATAACATAAATTTAATAAAAATAATTATAGATGTTTCTAGTGGCGGACCTTGAACTAAAACATTATGGTGACCAAATTTTAAAAATTATAATGGATAAAAAAAAAGTATAATATTGTATTATATATAATACATTTAAGTTGCAAATTTATAAAAATATATTAGCGATCAAACTCTTAATGCTTATTAGAGAGGTAGTAGATCAAATTTTGGTTGATATTTTTAATAATTAACAATTAGTTTTTAAAAATCTAATTCTTTTTCAAACACTAAATTTTTTAGAGTTTAATTGTTATGATTTGTCCGTATAGTTTTTTTTATATTGCCAACGCATCACAAATATTAATAAGTGTGACTTTAAAAGTAATTATAATAAAATTCAAACTGTTTTATTAATATAGTAGTTATTATTAATTTGATAGTATAAAATATTGTTACATCGTCAATGCATATAACTTAAATCCAAATTTTTACACTATTAATATAATTTTCTTAACTACAAGGTCAAAAATAATATATATAATTATTAAAATATATTTAAACACAACACATTGTTTAAGATACTAATATTGAAATAGTTTTGATAAACGATAATTGTTTGGTTTGAAGATTAGACGATTTATTTTAAAATTACGTGAAACTATATCTCAAATCAATAATCGTCAGGCTTATTAGTTTAGTTCAACTTGTATTCAAAGCCATAAAAAAATATTAAACTAATTTAACTAGTTTTGGTTAAATTTTTGGGATCATTTGGTTTAAATTTTATATCTCTAAATAAAATTCACAATTCACAAATTTGGGATTTAGGTTGAAAATTTTAGTTTATTTTGTAATTATAGTAGTTGTTTTTGTAATTTTTTTATAAATTATTTTCTCTATAGTTTTTTATAATAGACATTTGAGTTATAATTTGGTTAATAAAAAATTATGTAATTGATCCATAAGATGGATCAAATAGATGAATTTTTATTAACCAAATTATAACTCAAATATCTGTTATAAAAAATACTCAAGTAGTATAACTTTTTTTAAAAATTCTTGGGACTTTGGGATGCTTAGCACACCATATGTCGGTGTGCTAAGCATGGAAAATTATCTCAATAAACTATACCTCAATTTGATAAAATATTATTTCTTCATAAGTTATATTCAGTTACCTCGTTTACCTTTAGTCTTTTAGTCTCAAATATTTCAAACAATTTAAGCCACTAGACATGAATAATCTAATTACTTAAACTCTATATAACAAGTAAGTCATAAATAAAGACTATATTAGTTTCACCAATGTCCTCTACTTAAAAAATATCTTTTGGTACGGTTTGACATAATTAAATTCGTAAGTGGTGTTTCATTTACCCTTGCTTATCTCTTGCTCTCGGTGTATATAGACAAATAGTTTATCTAATTAAAAAAAACCATATATATATATATATATATATATATATATATATATATATATATATAATCATAAGATTTACTCTATTAACACAATTGAACATTGGTTTAATATAGAAAAATAGTGTGTTTACTACACACACACACCATATATTAGTATCAAACTTCTAGGAAAAGAGTGTTACATTTAAGATTTCAAACACAATTGGTTTTACTCAAAACTTATATATATATATATATATATATAAAACTCAAGTTATGATATTCTAAAGTCAACAACGTTACATAATAATTTTATGACATCGCAATTGTATTTATAATACTACTGAGTCATTTTTATATTTAGTAAACTCATAAATGTTAACATGATAAAACTACTTCTTTCAGGCAGAACTAATTTCAATAAAAAACGAGTTTCTTAATTTAATATATATATTTTAAGATGAATGATGCAGACTGACTTATAAAACAGAACAATCCAATGCATAAAATTAAGATAATTGATAAAATTAATATAAAGTTATAAAAATTAAAATAACTAAGTATTTGGAATAAACGATGCAGACTGACTTATAAAACAGAACAATCCAATGCATAAAATTAAGATAATTGATAAAATTAATATAAAGTTATAAAAATTAAAATAACTAAGTATTTGGAATAAACTTTTAAGTCCAATTGATTTCACTAAAAACCGATTCTTATTGCTTTTGTTATACCAATTTGAACTCAGCCACGTCATAATCTTTTTGTACATAAACCATTATAACTTTGAGAATTTAATTAAAATATCAAATGATGTCCGATTTGAATAAACAACAACATTTTGAAAAGCTTAAAGATGTACAATTTATGAATATAATTTTTATTCTACATAATAGATATTTAATTAATACAATTTAGTAAAATAAGGTATACAAGTACAAAAACAAAATAACAATTGTTTTTTCAACTTGTAACTCAAATTTCTCTATCAATTCTCAATGAAAATGAGTAACACGAATGTCTATTTAAAAGTTAATTAAGTATAGTTTCTAATGAGACAAGAATTGGCTCAAAATACTATATATGGAGAAAGTTATAAACTAAATACCAAAGGTATACATATACGTATTAAGAGACAATATTATACAATTTTCATTTTAAACTTTATATTCTCAAGTTCATCCGCTCAGCTAAGTAAAATACATTCAAATTTAAATATAAAATCGATTAATTATCACTACTAGACAATTATCATTTCATTACCAATCCAACCACAACACTCAAGAATTATAAAAAAACAAAACAATAACTATTCATAGTAATTAATATAAACACCTAACATGCATTCTTAATAATTAATTACACTAAATCAAATAAGATTATCTCAAGACCCAAACATGCAAATCATGAACAATTATTAGCCATATGCAATCAATATCTCTAAGCACACTTAAGAGAGGTTTTAAGAGAATTTTATATGTTACCTCTAAGAATGAAAATCAAATGGGATAAAATCCACCATTGTTAAGCTTTGAGTTTCCTTTTCAAACATACAGGAACCCTAACTCCAAAATTGGCTCATTCTTTGTCTATTCTCCTTTCGTGGTTTAACCCTTAATCTTTTATCTCTTATTGTTTTCTCGCTTCCACTTTTCTTTGTTCTCTTTATCCCTTAATCTTTCATGGTTTAACCCTTAATCTTTCATCTCTCACAATTTTCCTTGTCTCATTTTTCTCTCTCTCAACTTTATTGCTCTTTTTTCCGTCTAATCTCATCTCACCTCTCCTCTCTATTATTTTCCTCTTATCTATTTTTCTTTCATTTCTTCTCTTCTTTCTTTTCATAATGTTTATCCCACACATATTATTTTTATTCTTTTATTCGTATTCCTATTTATGTTCTCTTTTAGTTTCTTTATTGGAAGGTTGATAGGCACACCATTTTCAAGTGAGTTGCACTCTTATTTAATTACTAAATCATATAGGACGTAAAATTAATTACTCTTATTTATATGACTATTCTACTAATTATAAAAATGATCATAAATAGCATAAAACAAATACTAAAATTTGTTAAATATTTATCATTTGAAATTCCAATAGATTATCTATCACTAAATTATTGCTGCACGGGAATTTAAAAGGAACTGGTACATTTATTTTATTCTAATAATAACAATAACAGTAATAATAGTAAGAACACAATGATAATAGTTTAGACAATGAAATTTTTTACACAAATGTTGGCTATTCTTTTGAAAATGTTAACTCTTACACTGTTAAGATTAAAAATAACTCCACTAAAAAATAAGTAAATAAATAATTTCTAGAAGCTTCAATCCGAGAAGGGTGCACTGGTGAAAAAGGGTTGGAGGGTGTGTTAGAAAAAACTGAGAGTGCGGGCTATAGTTTTTCGGTGTGTCAATTTATATATTTTGGACAAATTAATAGGGTGAAATCATTATAGACCAACCAATGAGCCACGCGTCTCTTTTGGTTTCTATTTTTTGACCGTTTTTTCTTCTCTATATACTCAAATATACTACAAATATTTTAATTAAAAAAACATACATCTAAAATTAATCAATCCAAACATTATTAACAACGTTTGAGAATATAAAATTGTTGTTGATTTTAACTCTTTTTGAATTAACTAATTTTAATAGGGTTTTTTGGATTGACCAATTCGATGATAAAAATATTCATTTGATTTTTTTTGAATTTTTACACATCTAAATTAATCTAGAAATGTAAAAATTCTATAAATGAAAATTCAAAAATGTAAAAAATCATGAAAATCATGAAAATTAGAAATTAATATTTATACATTTGAATTCACTCTGATCAATCTAGTTCGAATTGATTTATTTAAAAAAAAAATTAAAAATTAAATAAAAAATAATTAAAAAATGAGAAGTTTTTGAGAGTGTAAAGTTGTTATTTTTTCTTCTTAACTTGACTCAGTGCACGTGACATTCCTCTTGCTTCTATCTCTTTCTTTTCGATTTGTTGGGTTGAGATGCTCAGGCCCTTGGTATATCTTATTCTGATCTTGTTTCGATAAACAATTAAAGAAAATGCTTATAGTACACACATTTATCGTATAAATATTTGTGTATAATTTTTGTTTTTAACAAAACATAAAATAAAATAAAGTTAAATTATTTTTATATAAATTATAATATATTTTTATTATTTTGGTGAAATAAGTGGACATTCTCCTAAATTTTGATAAACAATTTTACCAATGTTTATTTAAGTAAATAAGTTTAAATAAGATGATTCAAACAAACTTTATATATTTTAGTTGAAAGTATGAAAATAGAGAAGGTTTTTTGTTTTAATATTATTTTCTTATTTTAATTATAAATTTTTTTCACTACGTTTCCTTTATAATTATTTGCAATAGAAACAGAAAAAATATATTTTACAAACCAAATAGGTCCTAAAATTGTTGAAGATTTTATTTGTCTTTTTTATATATGATATAATAAGAGTATAATGTTGATATATTTATCATGTAATATTGTGTTTATAAAAATTGAGAAAGCAAATTGTTTTGATTAAAGTAGGAAGCTTTTGACCCAAAAGTTTTTTCAGTTAATAATTGTTTCCTTTTTTCTCTGTTTTTGGTATAGAACTACTAGTTTAGTGAGTAAGACTCTTTATTTGACAATGAGAGGCAAATATTTATGGATATATAAATTAACCTTTTGATGTAATCTATGCTACATTTTAAAAATGGTTGAGGGAGTTCTTACTTTACTGGAAGATCGTGGTCTTTTAATTGTAGTATAAACTTTCTATATATTTTTAAATTAATTAAAAAAGAAAGTGTTATCATAATCATAATTAAAAAAAGAAAGTGTTATCATAAACTTTCTATATATTTTTAAAAGCTTTTTTAAAAAAAAAATCTAAAACAAGAGAGCTGTTTATCACAAAAAATTTATTTGTTAATTTTCATGCAAGTTTCCCCTTTTATGATTACAATGATTTTACTTCGATTTTGAATTTGGTTGAAAGCACGATAAATAAAGGTGTTGCATAGTCAACCACAGTCAATATTGACCACCCGTAATATTCAACATTTTTCATTTTGAAATTGTGAATTCTATTATAGTAGCACTAATTAATTAATATGAACAAAGTATTCATAAAACACACAAAACTACATCCAATGACATTTTTATCCATATTGTTTTTATTTTATTTTAATTAAAATAAGTCTCACACATTTATGTTTTACCTAAATTTTGTAGATAAGTGGCTATACTCTCAAGCTTTGAAACAATCGGGATCTACATCATAACAAACTCTATATTTGAAAATATTAATTTTTAAGGCAACTTTTCATGTCCAACTACATGTGCCACATATCCAAATACTTTAAGTTGTTTATTGGTACCCATCGTAGTTACCTTTTCTTTTTTTTAAATTCGATTACACTAAATCTAATTCTAAATAATTTGTTAAAATTAATTACTTTGATTGTTATCACAATTTGACCCCAAGTCAGAGTGGACATGAATTGATCTAGAGAGCATAAACTATACATTGACAATTAAAAACTTCGGGATTAATTGAATCAAATATTATTAAGAAATTTTTTTCACATTATATTTTTGTTAAGGGTCGATTTTAGAATCCGTGGTGCTCTAAACGAAATAAGAGAATGGTGCTATCATAATCATAATTGTTTCATCTTAATATTTTTCTTTTGCAAAATTACTAATCATAAAACGAAAGGTAATTACTCTCTAAATATATATTAATAATTACCATTAAAAAAATTGATACCCCTAAATATTTAATTTTATTATACATATATTATTACACCAATAAAATATGGAGGGCTCCTATGATATAAAGCTATAGAATCTAAACGGTTATTTTTTAACTCATATTTAGAGTCACTGTCTTTCTATTAAATTATTTCTATTTGATGTGAGACAACTCTCACACTTAATTTCCAACATCAATCTATCTACAATGATCTTTTAGTATTTTGTTTTCTTGCTCTAGTTCTATCTTTTTCCTAGGGTTTTTTTTACAACATCTTTTTCTTAGGTTACATCCAACCATATTCGCATTATGTAGAAAGGCAAGAAAAAGGTTGTTTTAGTGCATCACTCCGCAAATAAGGCAAACTGACGCGTTTGCATGGGTGCACATAGTTTTTCATGATTTACTTTAAACACCAATTCAACAAAATTCAATATTTTTTCTTGGAAAGCAAAGAAGATGACAAATTAATTATATAATGGACGAGGCATGATGAGGGGAAAAGTGAGATAATTGAATTATCAACCATAACCAAAAGTGATATAATTGTACGTTTTTTAGTTAAACATTGACCAGAATGCTTACCAACCCCCCAAAAAGTGAGACAATTGAATATTTGCTGATTGTGTTTTGTCCAAATTGAGACAAATTCAGTTCTGAGTCAGGACTCACTGTATTCACACAATTAGACATGGTTGTTTAAACAAAATCAAACGGTTCAAATTAAATTTTAAATTATATAATAAAATTTAAAATTCGTATTTTTTAAGATTGTACTATCAAAATTGAATAATAAATGATTGTGCGACTGTGAGACTGCGTCAATTCACTTGATTACGATGAATTCAATTTAAAAAAATTACATTTAAGTACTTCCAATGTTATTCTTTATGTTTGGAAGGAAGTCCTTCAATACGAAATCATATATATGCATATATACTTGCTAGCTAAAATAAAAGTATTTCTAAGCAGATAGTATAGAATACTTTCAATGAATGGAAAAACTTTTATTTGAATCATGAGAAGCTAAGGCTCTTAAATAGCCATTACAAGAAAACAAAAAGATCACGTCTACAACTACCTAAAGAACGTGGATCCTTGCTTAAAATATTGCTGAAGAATAGGTCTACCAAAACAGAACAAAAAAAACTAACAGCACTGTCCTATTAATTAGGATACTTATTAATGAAATAAAGACTAAAACAATAAAGACTGCTGACATCATCATCAACAGTCTAACAATTGCCCCTCTAAACTGAATTCTGCCATAAGCATTTCAGTTTATCACCTCAGCTGGCTTCACACCAAGTGCTTCTCTGAATCTTTCAAACAGCTCCAACCTCATAGGCTTAGTCATAATGTCAGCCAACTGCTCACTTGTGCCACAATGTTCCATATCAATCACTTCATCCTTTGTGAGATTTCTTAAGAAATGGAACCTCACATCAATGTGTTTACTTCTACCATGGAAAACTGGATTTTTTGCAAGTTGTATTGTAGAAGAATTTTCACACAGAACCTTGACACTTTTGCTTTGAGTACCTCCAATCTGCTTAAGTATCTGTTGCAACCAAATGCATTGACATGCACAAGCAGCCGCTGCCACATACTCTGCTTCGGTGGTTGAAAGTGTCACCACTGGTTGTTTTTTAGATGACCACGCCACTGCTCCTCCACTTAGCATGAAGACATACCCAGAAGTGCTTTTTCGATCGTCCAAATCCCCTGCATAGTCACTGTCTGTATAAGCTAGTATCTCATCTTCACATCCCTTTTTGTAGAAAACTCCAAATTCAGTAGTAGCTCTAATGTATCTGAGAATTCTCTTGACTACCATCATGTGAGCCTCCATAGGGTTGGCCATGAAACGACTCACCAGACACACACTATAAGCTAAATCAGGTCTTGTGACTGTCATGTACATCAAGCTTCCCACCATTTGCTTGAATAAGGTTGCATCTACCTTCTTGCCATCTTCTTGTTTTGTCAGTTTACTTCCTGGAACCATGGGATTCTTAACTCCATTGCAGTTCTCCAACCCAAACCTTTTTAGAACTTCTTCAGCATACTTCTTTTGACAAATGTGAATGCCATTAGAGTTCTGCCGTATTTCAACTCCCAAGAAATACTTCATCTTACCAAGATCAGTCATCTCAAACTCCCTTTTCATAGACTCTTTGAACCTATTCATCATAATTGAATCATTGCTAGTAAAAACAAGATCATCAACATAAAGACTTACAATTAGGATCTTGTTCTTCTCTTCTCTTTTGATGAACAGAGTGTGTTCATAGTTGCTTCTTTCAAACCCCTCCTTAATAAAGTAGCCTTCAATTCTGCTAAACCATGCTCTTGGTGCCTGCTTTAGACCATAGAGCGCTTTCTTTAGTTTGTAGACTTTCTTCTCTTTCCCATTGATCACATAACCTGGAGGTTGTGCAATGTAAACGTCTTCATTCAGCTCACCATGAAGAAATGCGCTTTTGACGTCAAGTTGAAAAAGTGTCCATCCATTTCTTGCTGCCAAGGCTATCACTGTACGGATTGTATCCCATCTAGCAACTGGAGCGAAGACCTCATTGTAGTCTACTCCCTTCTCCTGCGCATATCCCTTAGCCACAAGTCGTGCTTTACACTTATCTATTTCACCATTTTCATTCAATTTGGTTTTATAGACCCACTTTACTCCAATTATTTTGACTCCCTCTGGTGCATCAACAAGCTGCCAAGTTTCGTTTTTTTCAATAGCACCAATCTCTATATCCATTGCATCCCTCCATCTCTTCATTTTCACTGCTTCTTCATAAAAAATAGGATCATCAGAAGCTACAAATAAAGCTAAATTTTGTACCTCTTCTTCTTCTTCTGAGAGTCCTTCTCCGCTTGTATAATCTTGAAGATAATCTGGAGCCCGAGTGACTCTTCTTTCAGGCAGTGTGGATGTTATAGTGTCATGACCAGATTCTCCTTCTTCTTGCGAAGTGCCACTGTGACCAGATTCTCCTCCTTCTTGTGAACTCTCATCTTCACTTTCGTCATCACTAGAGGCATATATGTCTTCATCAACTTCTCCCCAATCAAGAATGTCATTTCTAGCTTCTTCTTCTGCCCTTTTCCAATCCCAGCTTTTCTCTTCCTCAAACACAACATCTCCACTAATTATCACATTCTTTGTCATTGGATTAAACATTTTGTATCCTTTGGACTCTTCACTATATCCTATCATTACACACTTTTGACTTCTAGCATCCAACTTCAACCTCTTTGCATTTGGTACATGAACATTTCCTACGCATCCAAACACTCGAAAATAATCAACATTAGGCTTGATTCCGCTCCAGCATTCTTCTGGTGTCTTGTTCTTTACAGCAGAAGTTGGGCTTCGGTTGAGGATGTGACACGTCCACCTAACAGCTTCTGGCCAGAACGAAGTGGGCATCTTCTTCTCTTCCAGCACACATCGCACCATGTTAAGAATAGTACGATTTTTGTGCTCGGCGACCCCATTTTGTTGTGGGGTGTAAGCTGTAGTCAATTGCCTCTTAATGCCTTCAAGTCTACAAAACTCTGTGAACTCTTTGGAGGTGAACTCGCCTCCTCTGTCTGTTCTTAAACCACAAATAGAAAGACCAGACTCCTTCTCCACAACAATTTTAAATTTTTTGAAAGTTGTGAAAGCTTCACTTTTCTCATTTAGAAAATAAACCCAAAGTTTGCGACTGAAGTCATCAATAAAGGTTAGCAAATACCGTTTGTTGTCGTATGACTTTGGAGTTATAGGTCCACAGATGTCTGAATGTATGAGTTGTAGTTGCTGTGTTGCTCTCCACTTGCTTTTCTTTGGAATGATCTTCCGATGTTGCTTCCCTTTCATGCAGCTTGTACATATATTGGTTGACACTCTAAACTTGGGAAGTCCTTGAACAAGTTCCTTTCGTTGCAACAAGTTCAGACCTGTGATACTTAAGTGACCATATCTATTATGCCACAATTCACCAATATCATCACTTCTCACACCTAGGCATGCAGATGATGCATGTGGTACAACATTAACTAATACCACAAACATTCTATTAGATGTCATATGTGTGTGCATGATTAGCCCCCTTCTAGGATGATAGACTCGACATTCTCCATTTTGTATCAAGATAGCTAAACCTTTCTCTTGCAACTGACCAATACTCAATAAATTATTTTTTAACTCAGGAACATAATAAACTTCTGATATTACCTGAGTTACACCTTCTACTTCAAGTCTGATGCTGCCCTTCCCTTTCACTGGCATTCTGAGATTGTTTCCAAGTTTCACTGAATGGCTGAATTGTTCATCTAGTTTCACAAACCATTGTTTGTTTCCAGTCATATGGTTTGAACAACCAGAATCAAGAAACCATACTGCCTCTTCCTTCGAATTGTTGGCTTCAACATAGGACATCAAAAGAAGTTCTTCCTCCTCATCCAACTCTACATAATTTGCCCTTTTCTCCCAATCAGGACACTCATATTGGAAGTGTCCTAATTTATGACATTTGAAACATTCAACTGTACTCTTGTTGAAAGCATGTCTGCCTCGTCCTCTACCTCGTCCTCCTCTATTCATGCTTCTACCTCTTCCTCTGCCCGATCTCTCATCATAGGTTACTTTCAACAATTGTTCCTCTTCTTGATGTCCCTGCATCCTTTGTCCATGAACAAGCAAACTTCCATGTAATTCATCGATGCTCAAGGTACTTAAATCATTGGACTCCTCTATTGAACAAACAACATAGTTGAATTTGGAGGTCAATGATCTAAGTATCTTACTGACCACTGTGCTTTGTTCCATCACCTCACCATTTTCCTTCATTTTGTTGACCACGGTTAGAGTTCTTTCCAAGAAGTTGTCTACTTTCTCTCCTTCTTTCATGGCTAGTAACTCAAATTATTTCCTCAAAGCTTGAAGCTGAGCTCTTCTCACCTTCGTGGACCCTTGATACTTCTGTTTCATCGAATCCCAAATCGCTTTCGATGTTCCCTTGTCAAGGATTGTCTCCAAAATTTCTCTGTCAATGGCTTGAAACAGAAAATTTTTCACCTTCAGATCCTTGAGTTTAGCCTCCTCCACACTCCTTCTTTGTATCTCACTTGCTGGTGCATTTCCAATTGCCGGTGCTGGGATTCCTTCTTCCACCAAGTTCCACATTTTCTTGCTCCTGAGGAATTCTCCATTGTCATTGACCAGAAATCATAATGACCATCGAACTTGGGAATGGATGGCTGCACGAACTTTTCTGAGATTGACATCTTGATCTCTTTGTATTTTACTTACACTCTCACACTATCAGGCCCCTTTCGGAGCTCTGATACCAATTGTTAAAGCAGATAGTATAGAATACTTTCAATGAATGGAAAAACTCTTATTTGAATCATGAGAAGCTAAGGCTCTTAAATAGCCATTACAAGAAAACAAAAGGATCACGTCTACAACTACCTAAAGAACGTGGATCCTTGCTTAAAATATTGCTGAAGAATAGGTCTACCAAAACAGAACAAAAAAAACTAACAGCACTGTCCTATTAATTAGGATACTTATTAATGAAATAAAGACTAAAACAATAAAGACTGCTGACATCATCATCAACAGTCTAACAATTTCTTCATCTTTGTATAAGTTCCTTCAAATTAAAATTAGATATATCATCTCTTTAATGTAAATGTTATTTTTGTTTATATTTCGTTCTAGAGAAAATATTTTCTTTTAAACTCTTGCTTGGTGATTTTGGTTTATTACATGTAAAAAGTTTATAAAAATATGTTTTTCAAATTATATAAATAACTTTTTAAATAATTATTTTATACTTTTTGCATAATTTACATGAAAGAGTACCAAGTATTAATATAAAAAATGAAATAGCTACCCTCATATAACTGCTTATTTTATTAATTATAATTTGTAAAATTATTAGCATTTCAATCCTTTTTTTAATCTAATTTTTTTTTTTTGTTTGAAGTATTAAAAAACACTTTTTTCTTTTTCCTTTCTAATCCCAGCAATTTGCATGAAACCACTTGAATAACACTGCGTACAAATATTTCAATGGTTCTATTTAATTACCCCATGCGAAATAACCTACAACGATGTTAACGAGGATTGCACAACGCTCCTCGAGTTTTTTAACAACGGTTTAAACACCGACATGGATTGTCAAAATATTGTTGCAAAAGACTGTCTTTTTGTAACTAAATTAATCCATAACATTAAATTAACCTTTGTAATTCACAATAAAAATATTTTATTTATTGCAAAAATGTACATTCAAAACTAATTCCACAACAAGAGAATGGCTGCACAGTTCGAAGGAAATAAAGCACGACTTGATGTGAATATAGTTAAGTTTAATTTTTTATTTTTTTTCCTTTTCTTTTTATGAAATGGATATTACTGTATATGTTTGTTTAGCCAGATATCAATCAACACACAATTAGACTCTACCATATAATTAAAAAGACTTTTGAGATAAGAATCTATTTCGTCTGGATTCACTTTTGTTCTCTCTAATTCAACCAAACTTTAATATCATTTGTTAAAGTTTATGGAGCATTAAAATAGAACTTATTTTAAATTCATTAATCATAGTTTCAAAAATTAATTTTGACATTCATAAATTTAAATATTAATTGTTTGAGATTTAAACATAATAAAAATAAAAATAAAAATAAAACTAAAAAGTTATTAAAAAATACCTCTTAAAAATTTTATGAAAAGCTACTCAATATTTTCATTTGAAGCACTTTTTTGAAATTTTTTTGAAATTTTATTTTCTAAAGTAAAGTTGTAATTAAAACATCAAATACTTAAAATTAATTTTTTATGAGAAGCTATATGTTCAAACCAATTTCTCATTTAATTTTTTTTTTATAAAAAATCTCTATTAAAATAGTTATATTAAAATGATGCAATACTTTAAAGGGAACAAATCTTCCTAACATCTCTTCTATTACATCTTAGTTAAAGTTAATACTCCTATTGATATTCAATTATATCCTTACTTTAATTAAAATGAAACAAACTTTTTATCTCATAGGTTTTCTTGAGCTCCTTACACTAAACTTAACTTTTGTTGCTAAAATGAAACAACTTTTATAATATGCTAGTTAAACTTTCAAAAGTTAAACAAATCTCTCACACATATGAATATGACTCAAAACGAAAGCTAGATAAATTTTGAAGTATACTTTTAGTCAACACAATATACTTGATTAATTATTTATTGGTACATTTTCATGTCTTCTTGCAAGCTAGAACAACGATAGTAAAAGAAAATTTTCAGAATATATCATCCTTCATCCTTTGGAATTTTCAGTTCCTAATTGGGAGGGCTTCAGGAAAAGGTTTATGAGTCTCAATTGAAATTGTCCCCAATTTGCAATCAATTGAGATAATTTTTGGACCAATAATATTATTTTCTTTACCAATAGTTTTGTTGATGATATCAAGCAGAACATGCTTAAGCTCTTCACCATCTATCCAACCATGTACATGTGCCTTTATGTCATTTGAATTTTTAGATACTAAATCACACAATGCAAAGTTAATTCTAGGCATCACATAATCACTCTCTTTGAGCTTTAGACTTGGACAAAAATCTCCACTTCCATCTCCTAAGTAGATAAATTTCTTCTTTCCAGTATCAAGTGAATTTTGGAACCTTTCTATCACCAATCCCTGCATGTAATTCAAGGGGAAAATTATGTGTCAAAAGAAAAAAAGTTTTAAAATATGGAGAAAAAAAATCAAGGTCATTTTCTTATGTGTTTTTAGTATGATTTTAAATTTAAAATATACATTTTATGATTATAATAAATTTTGATAAAATTATAGTTGATTAATTTAAGAACAATACAAAAGACAAAAAAAAAATGCACATAAGTTTTGTCTTTAGAATTAATATTGATACAATCTAATTAGAGGTTGGCAAAAATACATTATCTATATAAATTAATTTTATATTGACATTTAACATAGTCTTTTATTTTTCTAGATCATATCATTAATTTAAAAAATATAGTTATAAAATCGAAATTATTTTTATAAAAAAATTACTGACAATTAATTAATAACTAATTACTAATGTTATTTAATTTTTAAAAATTGCAAAATTATATTTTTTATGGGATGTCATTATGGTCGGTGTAACATGATATTTTGCTTTTTATGTAATCAGAAATCCTTTGGTTACGACAGAGACAATGAACCAGAAAAGTATAACCTAATCTGTCTTTAATATTAAATACTAATATAACAGAGACAATGCAATAATTTTCAATATCATCAAAATTAAAAATGACGAAAATTTGACCTGATCTTACTCCAAAGACTGCCACTTTCAGTAGTCATCAACGAAATATAGATGCAAATAATTTAATATGGATATATTAATTTATAATTCATAAAGATCAATCTACAAAAGTGATTAAAAATAGATAAATACAAATAGAGATAAATATGTTTTTAATATTATTTAAAATTTTGTTTTAGTTTACATGAAAAAAATACCAGATTTATCACCTACAAAATTATTATGTGAAAATTTTAATCAAAATATATTTTTAAATAATTTTTTATAGACATGTTTACAACATTATAAAAAAATACTTCATATAAAATGAACTCAAATTTTGATTTATAGTACATTATTATCGTTATTTTTATCTTGAATTTTTTTACATTTAAAAACTTTATATTTAATTTAAATTAAATTTAAAATTTAAAATTTTGTAGATAAATCTTTTATAATGTTCTTACCATTCTTGCAAAAATCATTTAAAATTTAAAATTGAAAAATAATTAAACAATATTTTATTTTGGAAGAATTAAAAATAAGATTTTTTTTTCAGGACTAAAGTTAAAATATCAAAATTTTATTGGAAATAAAAATATATATTTAACCCATATAAATATAACTATATATATGGTCATAAGTAACTAGATTTGAAGGTAGTTCAATTGCCTTGCACATGTTTGGTGGACAAAGGTTACATCCATGAGAAGATTTTAGATAATCATGGTAGGGCCAAATTCTGAGCCTCCCTTCTTCATTAACATAACTTGGATTTGCAGTTATTTCTGAGAAACAATTCAGCACCCCATGATGTTTCAAAATTGTTTCAATAAAGAAAATATTTGCATCACTCAGAATCCTTAGCTCACACCTGAATACAAATATTTCATTTTAGGCATTAGCATCTTCATCAAGGAAACATAACTATATATATTATAAAGCTGCGAGTGAGCATGATAAATAATGGTGGTGAAGTTTAGGTTGACTTTGAAAAATTATTGATAAATTTTTCACAATTAATTAAAATTAGTCGTGTGTACACAACTAACAATTAATGTCAAATCTAAAATAAATAAAAAAATTAGTGAAGTACACATAATTAATTTTAATTAATTGTGGATAATTTATCTAAATATTATTATAAACATGAGTATGCAATAAAGAAAAAAGTGAAAAGAAAAACAGAGTTACCCAAGGGAATAAGCAGCCTCAATGGCAGGGACAATGTGAGGATGTATAGGAGTTTTATTAAGAACTTCAACAATTTCTTCAATTGTTTTTCCTTGTGAATGAAGTTCATCCATCATCTTGTCCTAAAAAGTTTTATTAGGACAAAAAAAATCATCTCCCTAATTAAGTGAGATAGAACAACATTGTATATATAATAAAGTATGAAAATTGAGGAAGGTAAAGAAAACCATGAGAGGGTTCCAATGCATGTTAGGAAGAAGTTGGTAGAATTTCTCAGTTAAACCAAATTCATCTAGAACCCAATTATCACTATCACACTCAATGATAGTTGAGTCAAAGTCAAAAATCACTACAACACCAGCCATTATAAATGAACAAAAAGCTAACTTTGAGATAACTATATATTTTTGTGAAGGTGATCAAGGACCAACATATGGTATTTATAGGAAAAGATAGTGCATGCTTTCCACATAAAGCAAGATATTTAGCATTTTTTTTATGAAAGATACTTAGGACCTTTAGATTCTAAAGGAATATTACAGTGTTAATTGGAAGAGTATTATATACTATTTTATATGTGATTCCAAGGCCTTTGAATTTAGTATAAGATGTACTGATATATATATGTTAGTTGATCTTAATTCTTAACCTATCAAATCAAAGGCCTTTGAATTTAGTATAAGAAGTATTGATATATATTTCATACGAATAATTATTTCATACAAAATTATATATTTCATGCTAGTTGATCTTAATTCTTAACCTATCAAATCAAATTATTTGATTTTGACATAATATAATTTTCAAAATATTAAAGATAATATAATTTTAGTCACTTTAAATATATCAACTTTCATTTTTAGTTCATCTAAAAAATTCCTTTGAACTTTCATCATTTTAAATTTTTTGATACCTATTTTAGTTTAAGTTTTTTTACAAAAGTTCATGTCGCATGTTTCAATTGACTTTTTTTAAGACATATTACTGATAAAATTTTAAAATATCATTAGTTTAATAATTTAACTATTTGATCTTGAATATTTATTAATTTATTTATAACTTTAAATTAACGATTAAATAGTTAAGTTATTAAATTAATGATATTTTAAATTCTTAACAAACCATACACAAAAGTCAATTACGAACTTTTGTAAGAATGTTGGACTAAAATAGTAATTGAACATATTTGACCCTATACATAAATTGAGATAAATATTTTTTGCGTCAATTTTATAGCATATTTGTTATTTGTAAAAACTCATTCTTGATTTAACATACAAGTGAAAAATATTGTCCCATGTATAGTTTATATAGCAAATATTATAACTAGTTGATTTGTAAAAAACAAATTTTTAACTTGATCAGGAACTTATATCTGTCTTATCTGTCTTATGTATAATTTATATAAAAAAATATAATTAGTTTATTATATTATTTTTCAAAAGTTTTAGTAGAAGATATTCAAGAGACACATCTATCTTAATTTTAACTAATTGAGTAATGAAATATCATTTTTTAACTATTATATCAATAAAAATATTTATCTCGTGTATATTATTTATATAATATATTATAATTATTATATTACAATTAATTCGTAAAAGAATCATTATTTAACCAACACAACAATGAAAAACATTTGTCGAGAACATAATTTTTATAGTTAATTATATTATATTTTTCTTAAAGTTTTAATCTAAAAGATATTGAACAGGTAAAAACTAATGAAAAATATTTTTTTTAACTAATAATAAATATTTGCTATCTGTATGTGAAAATCAATTCCAATGAATGTAACAATAATATAATTATAATGTAGAAATCAGTTCAAAGTAAAGATTAAAAAAAGAGTTGTTTAGAGAAATAATTTTTTATATAAAAGAATGAGTACAACTAAAAGTATTTATAATAAAGAATAAAAATTGTTCTTTAGAACTTATTATCTTTTTTTAAAAAAAAACAAACAAACAAAAATTATGATCTAATTGTGTAAATCAAATAATAACATATTACCTCAAACAAAAATGAATACGACAAACTAATTCAAATAACAAACAAAACTACTTATAAAATTTGTTAGAATATCAAATTTAATAGTAGAAATAAGCTATTGAAATTTCAACTAAAAAAGAACTTTTTGTTGATACAAGATCCAACATCCATCGTCTCTTTTCTTCTTCTTCTATTCACATGTGACACTTTTATTTTCGAACACCTACAAATTAGATTGAGAATTGAATTTTGTACTCCATTTATACTTTTTATTTCTTAACTTACTAAAATATCTTTAACTGGATAATAAAATCTAAAACAAATTTGGATATCTTGATCATATTTCGACATTCTCAAATTTACATGTTAAGGCTACAAGCCTTTTTTGGATCATCGACATCATGGAGCTGAAGTATGTATCAGCCGTTCAATGTTGCTCACAACTACTTTGGATAAAAAATCAACTTGAGGATTACTTGTTAAGGTGCGCAAAAATTCCAATCCTCTGTGATAATACAAGTGCAATAAATCTGTCTAAAAATCTCATTCAACATTCTAGATCTAAGCACATTGAAATTAAACATCACTTTATAAGAGATCATGTGCAAAAAGGGGATTTAGAACTGATTTTTATTGACACTGAAAATCAATTAGCATATATTTTTACCAAACCTCTCCAAGAGGATAGGTTCAAAAAGATTTTGGAAGAACTCTCAATTCTTAATTTGTCTAAAATTAATTGATTTATCTTAATTATGTTCCTTTATTATATTATTATAATTTTTATTAAATAATAATAAAAAAATATATGTTGTTCTATTTAAATATGTATATATATTTTTAGTTTAAACCTGCGAGGATAGCAAAACCACCAGAGGACGGAATGTCCTTATTGGTGTAACTTCCCTTGACATGGCAGCCAAGAAAAAAAAAAGCACGCACCTTCTCTCCCATTGGCCAGCACGCGTGGCGCCTGCCTCTGTGTTTCACGCCATGCAGTAAATGTATTAACGGCTACGTGTCCCCAGCTGCCTCTTTCATCATCACGTTAGGTCCCTAGGCAAACGACGCATTAATTTTTCTCTTTCTCTCACACGTTTCCTCCCACGTTCATCATATACATCTTCCATCCTCTTTTATTTTTTCCCGTCCTCTATCATTCTCACTCATCAACCATTTGTTGTTTTCCACTCCACTGTTTTTCTCAATGGCTCGAACCAAAGTAACTGCAAAACAAAAAATCACTTATCAAGAACCAGAAGAGAATCAAGATGTTTATTCAAGCAATGATTCAGATTTTTATGAAGAAACCCAATCTAAAGGAACCTCTTTGAACACCATTCCTTCTTCTCAATCTTCCAACAGTTCCTCTTCTCCCTCCTTCACTCAAAAACCTTCAAAAAAACTCATCCTCCTCATCTCCAATCAGACGCTCCTTCAGAATCATGTCTGGAGTCGTTTCATCCAAAAGGGCGCTCCCTCAAGACAATCCGGTTCATGTCATCCACTCTGATGATTCAGAGGCTACTCTATCTTTAGAACCTTCACAACAGCCTCCTCCTGAGAAATCAACATCCAAAGCGTCAACTCCTAAAAAGGTTAAACCTTTTTCACCAAAACCTCCCATCCTCGTCTCCAAAAATTTCTGATATTACCTCATTGTTTGATTCGGCTGATTTAGAAACTAATTATGTTTCAAAGTGGCAAAACAAATCTGTTGTAAATGAGAAAATCATTGATCTTGCTGACATCAAACAAGGAGAATTTAATGTGGAAGAGATGTTTGCACAACTCAAATGGACCTCATTTTTCAAAATCAATGAGCCCCAGTATCCTCGACTTGTGAGGGCATTCAATGCTGCCTCAAAGGGTTCCAAAGACTCCACTAGTTTTAGTATGGTTTTAAAAGGGGTACATATGGAGATAAATCCCACTACACTATGTCAAATTCTTGACATACGTGATGAAGGAGCCTACCACTTATCGGAAAGATGGTATTCAAAATGTTTCATCACTAGGACCTCTGTTCTTCAAGAATTACTCATCAAACCACCAAAACCTTTAGTGGTCTCCAATCTCCGTCCAATATGCCGTATCCTCCACAACATTTGTGTTCACCCCATTGCACCCCAAACTGACAACTTTGAGAAAGTCACGGAGCTTGATATCATGATCATCCATCATTTGATGATTGACTCTCCTCTTCACTTAGGTTATGTGATTTTTTGCTTTATATTGAATGTTGTTTTGATGGGAAGATCTGCTCCCTATGGGATGTTACTAACCAAGATTTTCAAATTCTTCAAACTCCCACTTGAAGATGAACCCTTCATCCAATTCAATAACACCTTTTCCATCAAGAACATTAAACAAATGAAGTTTAAGCATGAAAACCTCCCTGCCTCCAAGAAAAGAAAAGCACGAGATTCCTCTTCTCCCTCTCAGAAATCAAAAAAGGACACCATTCAACCACCACCTGAAGATACACCATCACCATTCACTTTTGTATAAACACTTACTTTTTTCCTTTCAACATTTGATTATTTCTTGGAAGGCCTCCTTGAATTAACTTCGTAAAAATATCAATCATTTAATTAACACACCAATGAAAAACATTTGCACATAGCATAGTTAATTATAAATATTATATGGTTTTTAAAAGTTTTTATCTAGAATATATTAAAGAAACAAATACTAATTGAAAAGACGAATACTAGTAATAAATATTTGTTCCCTGTATATCAAAACCAAGACCAATAATAATTACAATAATATAATTATAATGTAGAAAACACTTCAAAGTAAATATTAAAAACACGAATCATTAAAAAAAATAACTTTATTAAATAAAATTACGAATATAACTACAACTATTTTTAATAACATCAAAGAACAAAAATCATCACCCATTTGTAGGAATCAAATAATAACATATTACCTCTACAAAAATGAGTATAACAAATTACTTCAAAGAACAAACAAAATTATTGATAAAATTTGGTAGAATGTCAAATTTAACAGTAAAAATAACATATTAAAATTTCAGTTATAAGGGTGCATGTTTGTTGATCGAAGATCCACCATCTCTTTTCTTCTTCACTTTTAGGCTGCTGCTAATGTATGGTTACTTCTCCAGCGACATTTCTTTCCCTTCGCCCTCACGACACATGGGCTTGGCCCATTTACATACACATTATTGTCATGGACAAGTTATGATTGATCAAGTTAAGAATTATACAAAAATTACATAAAAAAAATGCAGTCAAGTTTTTCTATTAATAAATTTTTTTTTCTTTTAAGGATTAAATTTTTTTTTAGTTTTTATAATATTTTTTTTTTATAAAATTTTAGTTTTTATAAATTTTATCTTATCAATTTTTAGTACATCTTTGATTTTAAATCAATTTATATGTATTATATTATACAATAATATTTAGAATATTATAAGAAATTTTTCAATAAAAATTTAGATTTTTTTAACCAGTGATAAATTAAATATGAATAATTAAGTGTTAAAAATTTTAAAATTAATATTTAATACATTATTAATTAAAAAATTCTAAATCTTTATAAGTAATTTTTTAAAATTTAAAAAATCAATGTTCATTAATTCAAATTATAAAATACATTGATGCAATAAAAATTTAAATTTGTTAAAAACAAAAAAGATGAATATGCGAACAAATTCTCTGCATAAAAGTTAATAGCGTAAAACAATAACATAATACAAAACAATAATATGCCTAAAAATATGACAAAATTCAAGTAGTCCGAATATATATATATTTCTGGATCTGTAACGTTGAAGACTCTAAAATCATAGTCTTAAATCATTCGTGTTAAAAAATTATTCAAAAATTAAAAAACAAAAAAACACAATAATAAATTTACAATCAGGCACAAAAAATGAAATCGAAATCTTTTTAAAAACTAAAAATTGTAAAAACTTTTTATCATAACTAAAAATAAAATAAAATAGTAAAATTTTGTTGAGATTAAAATTTCATTTAACCCAATATTCAATATACATGGCTGTTGCTTATAGAGATAGTTGTTAAATAAAGGGATTAATCTACGCGACTTTGAGCAACTAAAATTTGTATTAAGTGTGAATTATAAATTTTGTCTTTGACCAATTCCAACATTTGAAATTATAGGAAAAGTAAGAAAATAAAAATATTTTATGAGGTATTAGTAAATATATATTACACTTGTTCATTATAAACATGAGGTAAAGCTTCATGAGCAGAGAACGATGAAGTCTTCAACTTGAATTCACTTGACATGAATCGAGCACTTTCTTCCATTGAAATTTTATTGATTAATTGATGCAAAATCCTTTCTTGATCTTCTCCATCACCATTCATAAATTTTAGCTCTAACAAGTGAAGGATCTTTGCAAATCAAGTCCCATACAGGAAAATTCTTCCTTGGCATCACAAAATCTTGATCTTTTAGCCTCAAACTTGAACAATAAACTCCACTTCCATCTCCAAGATAGATAAACCTCTTATTCTCCTTACAACATATAGAGTTTTAGATTCTCTCTATGATTAGACCGTTATAATAATTTGATTTTTTTTAATAAGAATTAGGCATATAACTTTTTTTTTTGACAGAAGGCATAGAACATTATAGTATATAGGAATCTTCTCAATCACTTGATAAGTCCACTTTAATTTGATTGATGAACCATCTTATATAACTATGATACCAAATTAATTTTTCATAAAAAAATTAATCCAAATGAATTACTTGGGTAAAAAATGATTTACTATTTTATATTAGACTATTTGATCCTCAAGATGAATGAAATGGAAGATTCTATTAGTATAGTAGTTGTGTGTCTAGAAATATATGCTTTCATAACCCTAGTTTTATATTATAAAATAATTCACATAATTACGAAATTAACAACATAATTAAAAAATAGGTTTTTTTTTTATGAAGTCATAACTAGAAAATAGTTAAATAATTAAGAAATTGGTTAAATCATAAGAGTTTAGATTTGATGTCCCACTTTATGAATAACTTCTAATTAATTATGATTAAAAACAAATTAAATCTATAAATTTAATTAGCGTATATGAATTAAATTTTTAAATATATTATAAAAAATAAAATAAATATGTCAAAATATTTGAACTTTTATTTTTTGACAACAAAAACGTCTAAGCTTTGTAAATTATATTTATATAGAAATTCATGAATTCAATTAACTTCTCTCCTCAGCCTAATTATCTGTTTTCATATGATATATTAAACATGTGTTTGGAATCCAACTATTAAGACAATTGTGCGACAATACTGTGGTAATGACCATCTATCAAACACATTCTTATTAATTTGTCTCCCCGAATTATATATCTCTTTCAATATCATTTATATTAATATTAATTTGTCTCCCCCAACTTAATTAATATTTACTCAATATATAAATCCTATTTTTGTAAATGGATGAAAATACACACCTTGCACATGTTTGAGGCTTATTGAAATGATGGTATGGAAAAATTCTCAACCTTCCTTCCTCATCAACATAACTTGGGTAAGTGTTGATCTTCGAGAAACATTCTCTAATTCCAAACTGTTTCAGAATTGTCTCTATGAAAAATGTGTTAGCATCACTCACAATCCTCAAATCACACATAAGAAAATCCAAATGCAACCTTATAAATTTTCCCTCCTCTAGTTCTTCTTTTAAATACAATAATAACAAATTAACAATTGAGATTAATTATTTTTTTAAGGGCAATGATATAGTTTAATTTTTTTCTTGGTACATAATAGAGATTAATTCTATGCACATGTAAAATTCTTTTACATTCATCCAATCAAATCATAACAATTAACATAATACCACTTTTTAAGTTAAATTTTAAAATATCATTACAAATATTTACTTAATGTGATATAATTAGATGCATATATATATATGCAAATATCTAAACTATCTTTTTTTTTAAAAAAAATTATTCATACCAAGTGAGTATAGAAATTAAATCTTAATAATAATAATGATAATCTGATGTCAAACCATACATGACCTATTTATGGGAGTCATGATGATCTTGACTTTGGACCACTACAAAACAAATATGTTTATATAGAACTGAAAAGAAAAAAAAACAATAATAATAAGGAGGTACTACCTCTAGTTTTAAATATAAGAAAAATTAATGTCAAATAAAATTAGTATATTTGGTCAAAATTTTATACCAAATATCTCTATTTTTTTACATATTTTTACTTATATTTAAGATGGTGTAGCTCGGTATATATAGATAAATATATATCCTAAAGCATTAGCTGCTAATGGTAGAGATTATTCTGGGGTGTATAGGAATCCTCTCCGAAACTTGCACAATGTCTTCAATGGTTTTGCTATGAGAATGAAGTTCCATCACCATCTTAGCCTATAAAGCATAAATAAAACAAAAATGGTTAATTATTATGTCATATATAAACACAGTGCAGATTAAAGGGACAAATAGTTATATTATTGAAAAAAACAGAACACTAAAAAAACAGAGCATATTGTTAAAAAAAAACACAAACCTACGATCAAATCAAAAGCTTACCATGAGATTGTTCCATGGCACGGTGGAAAATAGTTCATTGAACAAATCATTGGAACCCAACTCATTAACAACCCAGTTATCACTATCACAATCGACAATGGTTTTGTCAAAGTCGAAAACCACTACAATATCAACTATAATGGTGAGTGACAGAGAGAATGAAAATGATTAAAAAAACAAATTCCCAATAATTTGATTCCTATTGGGTGTCTGAAACTGGTTTCAAAATTGTTTCTTTAGGCTTGTGCTTATTCTTTAAAAATTAAAGGATATTTATAGTGAACAATATTGTGCTTGAACATGAAGCAAAATCTAGAAGAAAACAACAAAGGTTAATATTCCAATTCCAATTGGATATTACAATTTCTGGTTTTGATTTGTTGCTAATGCAAATGTAATTCTATTACCACCGTTGGATGTGATGAACTTTTAGATTGGTCAAGTAATTGAGGGCTATGATGGCATGTGAGGTCAAAACAAGTAATTATTGGTGTAGTTGGCCACATATGAAATCCACTGCCATAGTCTACGTGAATATTCCACCTACGTTTTAATTCGTATTTAAATTCAATTTTATTATATTGAGTTCATACATATTAGGAGTATGTTTCGTTATCATTATTATATGATAAATAAATTTTAATATTTACATTTCACTCATACTTTGCGAAAAAGAAATAAATGTGACAACTGATTAACTAAATTATATAATACTCATGAATATTAATTTTTTCAAATTGTGTATGTGTTGCTTGCGTTTGCTTCTCGTGTTATTAGACAGCATTCTACTTAATTTTTTGTTCTTTCTTCCACTTCATAAAAAAATGTTGAAGCATAATTTATTTATTTTCCTGTAAATCTATTTTTCATTTTCGGTCTATTAGTATTTTGTGGGGATGCTAATTTAACATGTGATGTTTTTCTTGTGTAAAGAAAACATGTAGTAGGCGAGTAGCACCATGGTGGACATTACATTGTTTTTTATTATGGAACACACTACATTGTTGAATTGTATATTGCTTTGCATGTGGTGAGACTTCTATAGTCTCCCTATTTAAATACCTTAAAAAATTCAGTTCCTTTACATAAACACAAAAAAGTGAATTTGGATAATTTATGAGAGAATGTAGTTTTTTAAAAATAATTAAAATCTTTAAAATAAATTATGAATTGTATTAGTTGGATAATAAATTTGGAGATTTCTTAAAATGAAATCATTTCATGAAGTATTTTGTCAAATTTTTTATATAAATTACAAAATAATCACTATAACTTTTTAAAATTTACCATTTTATACTTATAAGTTTCAATGTTTGCACATTAATTCTTATAATTTTTTAAGTTATGATAAATTAGTCGCTAAAAAAATCAAATTTTATAAACTAGTCATTGTAAATATTAAAAATGGTCATGAAATATTGTGAGTGTAAATTGTTGTGCAATTTTGACTTTATACTTTGTTAATAACGAGTTTGAAACACTCATACATTGTGTATCAAGAACCACTTGAGTTTATAAAGGTAAAATGAGACACTTCACTATTGACCTCCTTTTAAATGAGATTTAGTGTGGACGGTAGGCCAACTTAGATAGGTGAGTTAAAATTCTCATCGACTTATCTCTCAAGAGATTAAACCTCAACTCTCACAACTTAAAATAACGAGTTAAATGAGTTGGTTCGACGAACTTAATCAGTTTAGCCACCCTACTTATGTTAGACATTGTGATATTTATAAATTTTTCCGTAATAAATTATAGGTGGATGCTACGATGAATCACTTTGATAAATAATTAACTATAAATTAATATTTAAAAGTTATTCGAAACTCTAACAACAATTAATGATTCTATTGATGATGACATCACTTTGTTAAAAAACAAACAAACACGTCATTTAAAACTCAACCCGTTATATAATTTAAGTCATCATCTTAACAATAAAAAAAAAATCGTTAACAAATATTTTAAAAAAAATATTTATTGTAATTAAAATTTTAGATAATTTTAAATCATGGAAATAAAGTTTGGATTTATAAACTACCGTAAGATGATAATAATGATTTTCAAATTAGTTTGATCATAAAACTGTGCTTATCCGAAAAATAGAAGGACATCATAGTCATTTTACTCAAATACCTCCTTTTCTTTCTTTCCTGGTGAACATGTAATCCATCCACACTATGACACTACACAGTAATTACTTAATTAATAAATAAATGAATAATTGATAAACTTAAAAATTATACTTTACCTCGCCTAACCGTACCACACCGTCATTTTACCGTCCAATCAAATTTCATACTTCACTTCGTTGCGTGACAAACAGATGAGGATATCACAAATCCAATATAATTTATAATTATTTATTTTTTACCTTACACAAAATAAAAAAAACCAGACAGAAACCAATTGTTTATGTGGAGAGAACTCAACACAGAAGTATCTGTTGTTTAGTTTTTTGTTTTTTATCCCAAACATCAAATGTAAACAAAATTCCAATTTTCTCCCTGTAGAGAGAGAAAGGTGGTAAGAGAGAGAAAGTTTTTGTTCTTTTTTGTGTTCCAATGGTTCAACTGGGAAGAAGAAAAAAAATAAGAAAAATTTTATGTCTTTTTTAGATGGGTCTTTCTGAACCTATGATCTTGTGAAAACCCAGGAAATCAATATTTGATGCACTCATAGGATTGGTAGATTCACTCTCTCATCTTCGGTGGTGGCTTCTGATTTTTACTTTTACAAATGAACGGTGGCGACGAGGTTGTACCAGCTCCGGCGGGTCCACCTTCCCCTCTGGAGTGGAAATTCTCTCAGGTCTTCGGTGAACGCACGGCTGGTGAAGAGGTTCAAGAAGGTAATTTCTTCAACGTAGTATTGGATGTGATGTGTTGTGGGAAAGGGACTTTTATTTTTGCTGTCACTTTATCGGATCCAATTTGTGTATTGGTATTAGGGTTTGATTCGATCTGTTCCGGATCTTGTTTCGTTACTCCCTTGTTGTTTTATTGAGTAATGCTTGTTTTGGATTTTCGGGATATTGCTATTATCGGTGTTTCATTTTGGGGGAAAGTAGTGTGTTCCTTTTGACCGACCGATGTTTTTGTTTAATGTTTTTTCTTTGCATTGTGAATTTACTAGTTGGATTTTTGAGACTGTGAAACCGAGCTACTTGGATTTTTGTGTTTGGTGTCATGTTTCTAGCTTGTGCTTATGTTGTAGACACTTCTCTTGTTCATAATAGGTTCCTTTAGTTTGGAAATTAATGTGTGAGTTTGTTTGAGTAGGATATGTTGGATCTTAATGGTGTTTTATGTAGGTTGATTTGGTGAATAGTGTTGAAGGTTGACTTCTGGGTCTGTTGTAATCTGTGTCTTTGACAATGCAAAAGCATAAGGTTTTCGAAGAGTTTGCTGGGTTGGAGTTTTGGTAATCATGGTGGTTGTGTCACTCGAGTGGAAAATACTTATCAATTTTTTTTTAATGATCATGTTATTCGTACGAAGTAGCTGCCGTTGTTAAGTGGCGACTAATCTTTGTTTGAGAGCCTGTTGGGCACACAAGGTGGTTTATTCACTCCCAACAGGGTTTTCTCCATATGCAAGAGACAAAGATTGAACCCTTGACCACTTGTTAAAGGTGTCTGAGGCCCTTACCACACGGACCAACCACATGCGGGTATTTAGTCTTAGTGGATAATTATAGAATGGGTGTGTGGAAATTCTTTGTTGAAAAGGAAACATCATTTTCTATCAAACAAAAGTGGAAATATCATGGGATTAATTGATTGACAGATATGCAGTGTGTTATATGAAGGTACCGTTTATAATATGGGATTAAGTGATTTCAAGGGGAGGTTGGAGTGAGACTGACTAGTAAGTGTCATGGTAGTTACGATAGAGTCGTTGAAAAGTATGAATTAGTTTTGTTATGGGATAACATGAAACTTTCCTAATTATTTGTCCAAATGTCTTTCTACAGTGGACATAATTTCTGCTATCGAATTTGACAAGTCTGGGGATCACCTTGCTACTGGTGATCGCGGTGGTCGAGTGGTTCTCTTTGAGAGGACAGATACAAAAGATGTAAGCCTGATTTTTACTTTGGCAAGCTTTGTTTTAGTAAAAAGAAACTTAACTTATGTGTTGACTGATTTCATGTTTTGCACTCAGTATTGTAATATGTATGTATATTATATGTATGCTGAAACTTGCAGCATGGCGAATCTAGAAGGGATTCAGAGAGGATGGACTATTCTATCAGCAGGCATCCTGAGTTCCGTTACAAAACAGAGTTTCAGAGTCATGAGCCTGAGGTAAACATCATTGTCTTGCTAATGTTGCCCCAACGTCCTATGCCTTAGAATATCCAATATATATAATGTGCGATCATTGTTTCAGTTTGACTACCTTAAGAGTTTGGAGATAGAAGAGAAAATAAACAAAATCAGATGGTGCCAAATAGCTAATGGTGCCCTTTTCCTTCTCTCGACAAATGATAAAACCATCAAATTTTGGAAGGTATGATATTCATGCTCGTTTGTAGCATGCTTACTGCTGTGTTTTATCAATGCATTGTTCACAAGGTTGGCCTTCACTGATTACCTATCATATTTTGAATAGCAGTTTTTTCTTTTGAAATTAATTGAACTATTGAACAACTGTTCAGTTAACCAAATAACTTTGCATGTAAAGAGTGACTTTTGAGGGTGAGTGCTTATGCATCTATACAAAATTAATATGGTTGCATTCCAATTTGTATTTTTCATATGAATAGCATCATCAATTTGTGTTCTAGTTCACTTCTTAATATCTTTCCTTATCTGAGAGTTGAATAGGTTCAAGAAAAGAAGGTCAAGAAAATTTCTGATATGAATGTTGACCCTTCGAAAACAATGGGAAATGGCGGTGTTGCTAGTTCAAGTAATTCAGGTAGTCCTAGGCCATGCCTTGCAAATGGAGGATATTCAGATTCGGATAGATCATACAATTATCTAAGCACCGACTTCTCATTTCCACCGGGAGGCATACCATCACTAAGATTACCCGTGGTAGTTGTATCCATCCCTTCCAATTGTAATTATTTTTCTGATATTTGTTCACCAGGGATAAATTTCCTATGGTATGGCATATACTATAAACAACCAAGAAATTTTTATTTTGACATGTCTGATCCTGATGCTTTCATTTTCAAACTAAAACGATTACATGTTTAAGATTTTGCCAGTACTAACTCATGTTGTAATATATGTAGGTAAGTAGCCATGAAACCAGCTTGGTGGCTCGATGTCGTAGAGTTTATGCCCATGCGCATGATTATCATATCAATTCTATTTCAAACAACAGGTGATTTAGCTTTCTAAGTGCACATTGTATTTTGCTATAGTCTAGTAAATTTTGGGTGAATTTGAGAACCCTGAAGGTTCATATTCTAATTTAAGGCTAAGGCTACTAAAAGTCAATCTTGCTTTTGTAATTTTTTATTCCCTTAATGCGTCGGCGTTCCTAAAAAATGATAAGTAATTGTTTTCTTTGTTGAATCTAGAGTATCACTTGATGACTATGAGTTTTTGCACATTTTTTTTACTTTCTTTCTTAGTTTTATAGATACTGATCAAATTTGGATGCTGTTATATTGCTCATACTTTGTAGCGATGGCGAAACTTTCATATCAGCTGATGATTTGCGAATAAATCTTTGGAACCTGGAAATAAGCAATCAAAGTTTTAATATTGTTGATGTAAAGCCCGCAAACATGGAGGATCTGACAGGTAAGCTTGATGAGTTTTTCTACCGGTGGTGTAAACATTTCTCTGCTGTTAGAACACTAAAACTATTTTGTTCATATCGTTAAAGAAGTTATTACAAGTTGTAGTTAACTGACAAGTGAGTTATGGTTCAACCTAGACTGATAGCCTGATGATTCAACCGGTTCAATCCATTCAGTTTTGGTTCATATATAAGTTGGGCAGTGTCCAGGCTCAAATTTATGGTCCAAAGAAAATATTTGGCTGGGACTGCATTACACTTTGATTAGAACCAACGCAGGCTGACGTTACATATTCATAATTTTTTCTATATTAGCAACACCTAACTTTTCAGTATCAGTAGAAACTTGTCACTTTATGGTGGTTAAAAGAATCACATGTTGTCTTTTAATTATTTAGCCATAAACATCCAACAAGATAGATGATAGTTTGGTTGGTGTGCCTAACTATGCTATGCAATATAATTTTAGACTTAAATGTGTTTCATTGTGGAATGTGTGCTACTTTCATAAGATGCAATTTTGCACTAGTTCAATCTACTTTATCTCTTTAAACTTGCAATTCAGATTATGCACTTGTTTTTTCTAGTGTTGGTTGAGCCATGACCCTATATATTGTTATTGTAGAGGTTATAACATCAGCAGAATTCCACCCTACACATTGTAATACATTGGCATATAGCAGTTCAAAGGGTTCAATCCGTCTAATTGACTTGCGGCAGTCAGCATTATGTGATTCTCATGCCAAACTGTAAGCACATCTTCTGTAGTTCTATTTATGTTATTCTGTGGTAATCTTGTTGATTACTTACAAATAAGTATTTCGATCCTCCCATACAGCTTACATTTTAACATGTTGAGATGATAGGAAAAAGTACTGGAAAGATGATTTTGACATGGATCATTAAAATGACGTTGCTTATTTAAAAATAAATAAAAATTATGAAGCCTATTATTGTATGCACTTTCATATAGTTTCTAGACTCTAATGGCTATGCCATTTGATACAGATTTGAGGAACAGGAGGCCCCAGGATCCAGATCATTTTTCACAGAGATTATTGCTTCCATATCTGACATAAAATTTGGAAAGGATGGAAGATACATACTGAGTCGTGATTACATGACTTTAAAGGTTTGAACTCTGACGTTTTATGATTTCAAAATCCACACTTTTGTTGAAGCTTTCATCACATTTTGGACTTTGTATTTGGAAATAGGCCCCCTTATTTTTATCAATCAATAAGTTGCTAAAAAGGTTGATACTATTATATTTTTCAATCAGCCAGCAATGGAAGAATTGACAGTTGAAACATATTTAGTTAAATTTGTTTAAATATGGATTGACTTCAGTAAAAAAAAGGATTGACTAACATACAGTAATTACAACCTATCCTTTTCCCATTAGATGGAGTCAGTTACATGGATCAAATTATGCCATAGTATCTTGTTATGTATTAAGTTCAGAGATTGATTGTTTTCTCTAAATAGTTTGTTTTAAATATTTCTTGGTCTCCTTCTATCTTTAACCGTGAATTTATCCCCATTTGATCAACCCTCCCTTATTGATGCTTATAAGGCTCCTCTCTGCACATGTCCAAACCACACTTAAGACAAGATATTTTTATCTTTTCTGCAATGAGAGCTACCCCAATTTCCTCTCTAATGATTTCATTCTCAATCTTTTTATCATATATAGCCACTACATCCTCATCTTTGTGACACGGAGTTAACTTGTTTCTTTTTCACCCGATACCATATTTGTTGTAAATCTTATAGTTGTGGCCAATGTAGTCAAACACGAGATTCTACATGGGATTGCAACACGCTACCATACGATCCTATGTGCTGGCACGCGAACTTGTCTACTCTTCAATTTTATCTCTAAGCTAGAATTTGTGTCTGCTAAACTTGCATTCTGTATATTTTTTTCACTTCTATTTAGGAAGATTTATGAATTTGCTTCCATAAAATATGCAGAAGTGGTTATTACAACCAACTTCAAACTTTAAGGGTGTAAAATGCCAAAATTTTAAGTTGAAAACCCCCTAAGTGGATGTACTTTTGCTTATTTTGGGTGGGCATACTTTATTGTTCTTCTATTTAAATTATTGTTATTATTGATTTAGGTTTATTTGTTTCTTTGAAATTTAATTGTTGTGCAGACATGCTGACTTAAGTTTCATTTCATTCACTCATTTTCACTTGTTTGTCAGTTATGGGACATTAATATGGATTCAGGTCCTGTTGCAACTTTCCAGGTTCATGAGTATCTAAGACCTAAGGTTAGGTTCCTGTGTTTCGATCATTGATGATGAACAATAGATTTCTTTCTGATGCTTTGTTGAATTATAATTGGCTATGCTTTGTGTTTGAACATGCCAGCTTTGTGATCTGTATGAAAACGATTCGATTTTTGATAAGTTCGAGTGTTGTCTGAGTGGTGACGGATTGCGGGTAGCAACTGGTTCTTACAGGTATGTGATACAAACTTAATCTGTGGTTCAATGGTTACTCGAATTGTTTATCCTCCATGTTACTATTTTGTTTCATTTGATGCCAGCAATTTATTCCGAGTATTTGGTTGTGCTCCTGGAAGTACCGAGGCTACAACTTTGGAAGCCAGTAAAAATCCAATGAGGTAATTATATTGAAGCTTTGACTTCAAGCATGTTTTCAGTTGTGGCATCTATATTAACTTGTGTTTTCTGTCAGACGACAAGTTCCGACCCCCTCAAGGCCGTCTCGATCACTTGGAAATAGTATAACACGAGTTGTAAGACGGGGTTAGTTTTCTTTCATTTGCCTCATTTGCTCTTATCTCATCATATATTTTTGTTTTGTACGGTAGAATATCACGAGTTGAAATTTCTTAAACAGGAGCAGAAGCTCCCGGGGTTGATGCAAACGGGAATTCGTTTGATTTCACGACAAAGTTGTTGCACTTAGCATGGCATCCATCTGAAAATTCAATTGCTTGTGCTGCTGCGAATAGCTTGTACATGTACTATGCATAAAGAGAGAGAGAAAGATGATATTGAAGATGTGACATACATGATGCATATTTTGCTTGTGGAGAAGGCTTCTTTTCCCATCTTACCAACACCACTAAGTTGGAGGTTACATTAACTCTCACACTACAGGTGCCCTTCAGAACTTTTTAGAACAAAGATCAAGAAGTGGCTGTTTCCCAATTCTGGGGTAGGAAAAAGAAGACATTTTTTTTTTCCTTTTTGTTTCGCGCTTCTCCTCCTTTCGACCCTAATATTCTTTCGCCTATTTCTGTATCATCTTCTGAAAGAGGAGGTGCAGTCAAATGTTTCAAAATTGTGTTTTGGCTTGCAAGTGAAGATGAAAAATGTGATTGTAGCTCTCCTACAACAGATACTAAAAGATATGTTCAATATCTGCCACTAGGAAAGTTTTTTTTAAAATGTAGCTTTTGTTTTTGTTATTTTAGCCAAGATATCTCTGTGAGATGAAGCAGTTAAAACTTCTAGTACTTTATTTTTTCATTGATTATTTTTGCGTCGGATTCTATTTTGACATGTTTCAAAGTCTTGTTTTGTTGTACCTGTTAAACTGTGTAAAAGGTAATAAGTTTAGGTTGCAACTATGTAGGATAACACATGATTGTCTTTGTTACCTTTCATTCTTGTAGGGTGCGAATAGTTCAGAAGAAATTGAGAAGAGAAATAATTTTTTTGAAAAAATGAAGAGAGAAAGAATTACGTAAAAGTATAAAAAGAAATAAAAATGTGAAACGTAGGCTATATTCAATGTATAGATTGATATAAGAAAATGATAATAAACATATTTGTAGTATTGATTGATATAAGACAATGACTATAAACATATTTGTATCTTTCTAAGTTAAGCAACTAAATTAACCCCTAAAAAAAACTAAGCAATTAAATATAAAGTTATTGAATTTAACTGGTATTCTGAAATTTATAATTTGACTTGAATTATTTTTGTTAAATTTTATTTTATTTTTATTATTAGAGCGTGCTTCCTTTATGAAGCGAGGGTTAAAAAACAACTAAAGTATTTAAATTTTTGTTTGTATTAGTTTCACATTTCACTATTTAATTAAAATAAATAATTAAATTGTTTAAATTCATTTAATTTATTGATATACAAGTTATTTTTTTGATAAAGTTAAAATTCAGCTTTCTTTTAATAATAAAAAGAAAACTTCAGCTTTTTCATTGTTCCTTCTTTTGTTATCTTTGTGGGAAAAAGAAGTTTCAAGAAAGTAAGAATATCATTTATTTTTGTGAGTTCAATTTCTATATAATGAAGCTTAATTTTTTTATTTAATTGTAGTTTTAGTCATCATATTTTTATTTATTCACTAAATTAGCTCTCTTATTTTAAAAGTTGATAATCTTAATTTTTCTTTTAATTTTTTAACTAAAAAATATAACGTGTGATACGTGACATAAGATCTTAATTTTTCTTTTAATTTTTTAACTAAAAAATATAACGTGTGATACGTGACATAAGATAAGATGATATAAAATGATTAACAACCATTAAATTGTAATAAAATATCATAAAATTTTAACTTTTAATAGCATTATTTTTTCATATTTTTAATATAATTAATGACATATGAATAATTAATATATCTAAATAGTTCTATATCATAAAATTGTATGTCACACCATTTAAAATATGTCAAATAATCATTTTTGTAGTTTAAAAACTGAAGGAGAGATAAAAAATGTTAATTTTTAAAATAAAAAATCAATTTTATAAATTGATAATAATAATAGAATAATTAAAATTACAATTAAATTTATTTTTTATATTACATTGTCACTGCATCGTAACCATCAATTTATATAATTTTTGAAGTAATCATTATTAAAATCAAATATTCATAATGATTTTAGTTCTTGTGATTCGTTAAAAACGTAAACACATTTGCACTAACATCGCGTGTGTGTATAACAACTTCAGTATTAATATGTTGTATATTAAAAGTTGAATAAATAAGTAGTACTTCTATATTTCGTCTATTGATTATAGTTCCCAACAATTATATAAATTATTTTTTTAATTAAAATCAAAAGAGATTGTAAAACAAAAGTTTTAGTGGTGTTAATTAAATATATAACTTAGTAACATATTCATTAAAGTCATGTGATTCAACTATTGATCAATTAATTTAATAATACTAAATTATATCATTAAAGTCATA
>NC_021160.2:52672599-52781434 GCF_000331145.2 Cicer arietinum
TGATATATATATATATATATATATATATATATATATATATATATATATATATATATAATATAATATGTTATCGCAAACCAGTTTCAAAATAAATGTTTTGTTTGAATGATTCATTTGTTAACTCCAAAAAACGCGATGTAGTTGTTATTATTATTATTTTGAGAATTTTTTTTGTTATTTTTAACTACGTAAAAAGCAGTTTCTTTTTTGTTGTTGTAGTTTTTCATTTAAATTCATGTGACTTTTTCATAAGAACGATTTTGGCCAGCGTTACAAACGGCAATCCAAGTCTAGCGTCGAGTGGAGACTATTAGGTTCACCATTTCCTGCAAATTGGTTAATTATATCATCAACTTTCAGGTAATTTAATTATAATGTTCATCTTTTTGTCAATGCAACCCCTAATTACTACTTAGTTCATTAATTGTTGCATGTAAATCAATTTTTTTCCGATATAATGCATCTAAATCAAATTTCATTGTCACATTCTTTGTGTTTAGATGATGAGGATTGATGATCCATGTCTTTATAACCTATGATTTGTTCAACACAAATCCATACGTTTCATCCAAATTTATGTTATAAAATATGTTTTGTCAATTAAGTTCTCTTACGAGGAATTATAGGAAATTTATCGAACTAAATTTAATTAAGTTCTTACATTTTTGTTTAATACACTTTTTTTTAGGTTTTTTTTCTTTCTTTTTTATGAGACCATGTGTACCTCTAGTTTTTCTTTTGGAGAAGTTAACATCGATTTTAAGATATTTGATTGTTAGAATATAATTCATTTTATCTTTAGAATTGATTATAATTTGAAACTATAATTTATAATTTTTATCTCTATAATTGATTTTTATCTTTAAATATTTAATTTAATTTACTTTTATATAAATATATAAAAATAAATAATTTTTTACCTTCAACTCACTTTTAATTATAATAAATTTTACAAAATCAATTTCTTCAGAATTAGATATTTATTAAAGCTAAACATAGAAATATAATATTAAAATTTATGCATTTGAAATTGTAAATTTTTTCACTCAAAAGTTATATTTTTTTTTTCTTTAAGAAGTGTCATAAAATCAATTGTTACTACGACCATTTGAATAAAAGTTTCAGGTTTGATGATATATTGATACTTTTGTATAGGAAATCGATGGCATCAAAGATACCTCAGTTGCAATCAAAGGTGAATCAAGCATCAGCAGTAGTGTCAAACCGTGGAGCTTCATTTTACAAGCTGTTATTGGAGCAAAACAAACACTATATCCAAGAACCACCTACCGTTGAAAAGTGCCAAACATTGGCCAAACAATTGTTCTATACTCGACTTGCCAGGTTAGCATTCTTAGCCATTATTTTTAGTCATTACAAGATCACTCAACATCTAAGATACACAAATTGTATGTAACATGTAACATTGTATATATATATTTTTCCCTTACTTTTTATGTTCTTGAACATATACATATTTGAAAAATAGTCATAAAAATCAAAAGACAATGTATTTGCCACTAAATTTTTTGATGTCTAAGAATCATTTCACTTCCTAAAAATATTATGCTCACATCTTGAATTCTGTTTGCATTGGTTTTTGTATATTGTTGGTGAATATAGTGTTTCCATGAGGATTGGTTTAGTAATTGCTAAGATTCATGCAATCATTCATTTTAATTAATGAACGGGGAAAAGGTAACAAATATAGTCAATGAGTCATATAGCAAAGAAAGAAAATTAAATACAATACTAAAATAAAGGTTGAGATCCAATTGATTAAAGAGATTGAACTATGTTTCCTTTGAAATACCTAAATTACTATTAAAGGAATTGTTTTTGCTCAATAAAATAAAATAGAATGAATATTAAGATTTATTTATCTCTAAACTCTCGTTAAATCATTCTACTAATATTAAAATTGATTCATTGGTCTCTAAGTTTTATGTCTAACTTAATACTTATGTTAGTTTAATATGTTTATTAAATAAACTACTATATTAATCACATAAAATTTATCTGTTAAACGTTTTTACTATTTAATGAACTGATGTCTAAAAACTTAACTGATCAAACTCAAAATAAATATATAGGGTAAACAAACAAATGCTCAAACACAAAGCATTTAAGGTTTGTTTGATTAGAAGAGAATGTAGGTGAGGAGAATGATTATTTTGAGTGTGAGTTGTTTGGTTCAATTATTTGAAGAGGTGGATAGAAGACCAAAATATCTCCCAAGTAAATTTTTACTCTCCAAAAGTGAAAGAGGTTTGGAGTGGAGATAATATTAATTCCTTATTTTTGACTAAAGAATTATTTTGTTAATATCATCTTAAATATTACAATGTTGAAAAATGTAATTTTATAATTTCTTTCTATTAATAAAATTCACCCTCTCCTCTAGTTGAGCCAAACAACATAAAAATAAAATCATTCTCCCTCTCCGTTCATTCATTCCCATTATTCGTTAAAATTCATTCACACGTTGAACCGAATATATTTTTATTATTAAATTGTATTTTTAGTTATCGAGAAAAATTCAACAATCTCGTAAAAAAAAGATAAGACTTGAAATAAGTTTATAAAAAAAAAGACAATTATAGTCTTAAAAATAAATTTTATAAAGACAAATAACATCCAATATAAAAACTTAATACCGAGTCATGTTTCATTTTGTTGGGAATTTTCCAATTGAGTTTTGTCAAGTATTGAACTTTTTTTTATTGCAGTATTCCTCTTCGTTACAATTCATTAAGGAAGGAATTGGAGTATGCTAAGAACATAATAAAGAACAGGCGGGATCTGAACATGGAGAATGTTGGCATGGCTGCTTTGTTTGGACTTGAATGTTTTGCATGGTTTTGTGGAGGTGAGATTGTGGGCAGAGGATTTACCTTCACTGGCTACTGTGTTTAAGTGGAATGAACTACCCTCTAAGACAATACTACTACTATTAGCTTAATTGTTGAAAATTCTTATATTCAGGATCAAATGGTCTTTGATCTACTTTAATTAATTTGATGTCCTTAAATAACGATTCAATAGACATGGGGAGCATAATTATATTTGACACTGGTGAAGGTTTATAGCAATCTTAGTTTCTTGGTTTGAAGTTTGTTTGTTAGTTGTCTTAAACAATACCTCAATGATTTTTAATTTTTAGTTAATTAAATCATCTAACTAATTCAGATCCTTCTAAACCTTACTCAATCCTTAATCATTATATCCAAGAACCACCATAGTTTAAAAAGGACCAATCATTGGCCAAACAATTGTTCTATACTCGACTTGTTAGGTTTACATTCATAGTCATTATTCTTGGTCATTATAGGACTAATTATGATATTTAAACATTAAGGTACATAAATTATACAAAACATTGTATTATATGGAACTGGATTTTCTGCAATAGAAAAAAATCGCATTCATACATTCGACACATCCAAATCCAAAGTCGTTGAGTCAAAACTTGATGATTTAAATTTTATATAGATTTTGATTTTATAAAACTAAAATATCGAACTAAATTCAAAGTCATTTGAATGGACCAAACAACTCTAAATAGGGAGATTGGCGAACACAAACTTTTTCCCGTTAAAGACAAGCTCAATCCAAAATTGTATACAATTATCTCTATTTTTTACTTATTTTTTATGTTCAACTGTCAACATATCTTTCAAAAATACTCAAAAATTATTTGCAAAAAAAAAAAACATCTAAAACTTTCAAGAATCAAACAAATGCCAACAATCAATCATATAGAAGAAAAACAATTTTAGAAGCAATCCTAGGATATCTAAGGGTGAGCTCTTCAAGTAAAGGAAGAAAAAGAAGTTCTTATGAGCAATTATCAAATAACAAACTTTTAGTGATTGAATTTTTGTTAGAAGCAAAATAAGTTTTATTAAGGGTTATGTACCCTTTAACTTGTACTTGTTCACTTGAAAAGTCAAGGAGACAATGAAGGGTTGTAACTAGTTGGTGGAAAGTTGTAACTTTTCAAAAACATTCTAATATTTGATGTTAGTCAAGTCTGCAAGATTAACTATAACTCTTTTTATGTCATAGTTAAACACTTGCACCACTATAACTATTACGAGGAATGACCATTTTCAAGGTCTTTAGGCGATAAAGTGATATCAAGGGCTTTAGACAAGACCAAATTTTCTAACAAATTTTGGATATGTATTACCTGATGATCATAATGTTTCTTGGTCGAGCTCAACTCATCACCACTAGGTGCAATTGTAATGAGAATATGTCTAACTACTCCTCACCTTTTCTTTTGTCCTCGCTTCGATCTTTGTTTTTGGTGATCTTGAAGATCTCTACTAACTTGTGTGTTATTTACTTGAACTAGCTCGAGGTTTAAAGTGTCGAATATATTTCTTTACATAGTTATTCTAGACAAGTCTCTTAAATATGTGGCAATCCTCCGGATTACGACCTCCAAAAATATGGTATATACACCCTTAATTCAAGTTAGAACCTATATTTCTTTTTTTGGAGATGAGAAATCGACAATAATATTGTGTGCAAATTCTCGTTAAAGATGCAACTTCCAAATAAAAATAGAGTTGGATCTAAATAGTGTGTAGTGTACATTACTATAGGCCGGTTTAACTTTGGGTTTCAATGAGATGGGCCAAAAAGCCCAAATTGATAATTCAAAATATTTTTGTCCAATTCATACGTTCTTGTGGTTTTGGGTTTTTTTATCAGACTTATTTTATCAGCTCTAACAATTTCAAAATAAATAAATAAATAATTTCCTTCGACCACTTTCCGTAAAGGAAACCAATCAGTTTCCATTTCCTTCCTACCAATCAAAACAATTTGTTAACGGAAACTTTGTGAAATTTTCCTATTTGGAAATTGGATGAATGAAAGATTTTTCAATTTGATGTTGAAGAAATCGTCTTACTTTTACTTATGTTAATGATTTGACTAATTAATCTTATCATAATCATACTCATCATCATCATCAATATCCAATTGCAAGTAATAGAAGAACATTGAAGATGATGGAGTGGGTAGCGAATCGTTGGGTGGGCGTTGCCGCATCCATATGGATCCAGTGGAGCTGCGGTGCATCATACACCTTCAGCATCTACTCTCCTCTCCTCAAATCAACACAATCCTACGATCAATCAACGCTCGACACTGTCTCCGTCTTCAAAGACATCGGTGCCAACTTCGGCGTCCTCTCCGGCCTCCTTTACTCCGCCGTCACTCCTCACACCATCCCTCTCCCATCCAATAAGTCCAAATGGACATCCCTTGCTGGCCCCTGGATTGTCGTTGCCGCTGGGGCTGTTCAGTCTTTTGTGGGCTTTTTCTTCATTTGGGCCTCTGTTGTGGGCTTCATCCATCAGCCTCCTGTTCCACTCATGTGTTTCTTCGCTTGGCTTGCATCTAATGGTCAAACTTTCTTGAACACTACCAATGTCGTTACTGGTTTGCGTAATTTCCCACAATATAGTGGCACCATCATTGGTATCATGAAGGTTACCATTTTCAATTTCACTTTCGTTTTCAATATAATAGTTCATTTTAGAATTGGTGATTAACTCTTCTTTTTACTTGCACTATGGATTTCAAATTGAACCATACATCATAACACATTAATTGTTTTGATAAGCTATCATAGAGAGGTTATAGAAATAAGCTGATTACAAATATATTATAAGTTTCAATAAGCTCTTCCAAATAGTTTGACAAGTGCTTGTGTTAGGAAATAAACTCAAATAAGTCAATTCTAGTATCTCTACATTGTTGTGGTAACTAGTTTTACACTGCCATCTATTGAAAATCTAATATTTTGCCATATCACTGAACTTTTGTAACTGAATTTTAAAATTAATGGTATGACATAGAAAAAATGAACGTATTTCTTTGGATGTTAGTGTAAAACTGATTTATGTTAATTGTGTATGGTCATTAAACATTTGATATTAATTATTCAGGGTTTTCTTGGGCTTAGTGGAGCTATCCTGATTCAACTATACCACACATTTTTTGATGGGGACCCAGCAACCTTCCTTCTGATGCTAGCTTGCTTACCTGCATTCATCAGTCTGTTTTTTATGTTTCTGTTGAGGATCTATGAAGTGCAAGACTGTGATTACAAGAAGCAGTTGGATGTGTTCTCTGTGGTAACTGCAATTATTGTTGTGTATCTTATGTTCATAATAGTTTTGCAAAACTTTGTGAGCTTGCCGTATTGGGCACGAGTATTTACATTTGTGGTCCTTATGGTTCTACTAGCATCGCCGTTTGGCATTGCTGTGAAAGCTCATTGGGAAGACTCGAGGGGATTTTCACAAGCTTGTTCCATTGAGACCGCTCCTACAATTGAATACCAGGAGCTGCCTAGAGAGGAGGTGCAGCAGGTACAAGATCCTTTAGATGATGTGTTGCCCCTTGCACAAGAAATGAACCTTTTACAAGCAATGTGTACGGTTGAATTTTGGATGTTGTTTGTGACCATGATATCGGGCTTGGGTTCTGGGCTGGCAACGATAAATAATATGAGCCAAATAGGACAATCTCTTGGGTATAGTACTATTGAGATTAATAATATGGTATCATTGTGGAGTATGTGGAATTTTCTCGGCCGTTTTGGTGGCGGTCATGTATCTGATTATATCATGCACAAAAGAGGTTGGCCGAGGCCACTGTTGATGACTGTAACTCTGGGAATTATGATTCTTGGTCATGTAATCATAGCTTCTGGTTTCCCTGGCAATTTTTATTTGGGTCCTGTTCTGGTGGGAATATGCTATGGTACAAATTGGTCCTTAATGCCAACAATCACTTATGAGATATTTGGTGTGAAGCACATGGGTACCATTTTCAACACTATTGCTGCAGCGAGTCCACTTGGATCTTATATACTTTCTGTGAGAGTTGTTGGATATATATATGACAAGGAAGCCAATAAAGAAGATAACTCTTGCTTTGGCATCCACTGTTTCATGTCGTCGTTTCTGATCCTGGCCGGTGTGGCTTTTCTGGCATTTTTGGTTGGTTTGGCATTGTATTTCCGTACCCAAAAGTTCTATACCCAAGTTGTGCTTAGAAGATTAAAACATAATGCACGATGACCAAGAATGTGTTTGTCAGCATTTTTTCACAAAGTTGTCTATAAAGACTTATATGTTGTGAATTTTACCTGTTTTGTATGTTGAAATTGAAAAGGAAATGTAGTTCACTATTCTTTCAATTATCATTTGTCACAATTTTCTTTGATTATTAGCATAGATTTTCACTTCTTAGATGGCATTTTTTGTTCTTTCCTTTCCTTCCCCATTTCTGGTTGATGGGGCCTTTTATGTGTGTGTAAGATGGGGAAAAGGAGGGTGTGATGGAGTGTTTTGCACAGGGAAAATGTACATGCTTATGAAAGAATAAAAGCTAGCCTGTGCATTAAATGCAAAAGGTATAGCATTGATTTAATTTGAAGTACATTGTGATCCTGACATACTAAAGTTCAAACATGTGTATCCATTACTTGTGCATTTTCCAGACAATTAAGAGAAGCTTTTTGCACATATGTAAACAATTTAGGAACACAGTATTTTGGGATTCTGATCATATGGCTTGGTAATTCAGCTTTTAATTCTTACACTCTATGGAAGCATGGTGGTGTGGTGTGGTGTGGTGTGATGTGATGTATGACTATGTATAATCACTTTTAAATTATTTTATTTGATAATCACTTTTGTTTTCATTTTAAACAAATGGGTCGTGAATGAGATGAATACAAGTACCCCTAATTCAATATTGGTCCTCATTTAATATTGGAAATTTGAAGAAAGAAGATACATGTTTATTATATTTTTGATCTATTTGACAAAAACATCTTTACAGCAAGACTTTGTTGGTAAAAAATAGCAGATAATGGATAAGAGTTTATAACAAATAACAAATAAGAAATAAGTCATGGTTGTATTTAAAGTGTTTGATAGAATTAGCGTATGAGCTATCGAATAAATATATAATTAGAAATTAACATATAATGATATGCATTTTTTGTTGTTATTTTGAAATCCATTTTTACAATGTAACTTTGTGAATGACATATTTTATTTTTGTACACGACAAATACTTTATTAAAAGGATTTAAAGGATATACATCATTAATGAAGAATTATTTTATACAAGTATCTAAAGAAATTCAATTATGATTTCACTTTTGTAAGAATGTTGAGAAGTTTTTTTTTTTTTTTTTTACAAGTAGAATGTTTTGAAAGTTGATGGTAGTCCTAATTATAACAAGAAAAAGATTTATCTCTTAATATAAATACCCTTTTAATTTACTAGATAGATTTTTTTTTTAAACATACACATCTATTAATTTATCTTGAAATATGTAAAATCAAACAAATGTTATTTTAGAAACATTACCACATAAAATAAATACATTAACTACTTATTTTTTAATGAGAGTGAAGACAAAAATCTTTATGTCAAGGGACGAAGTAGTAAAATAAGTTTAATAAATAATAAAAAAATTTAATAAATATTTATTCTATTCTAGATTTTGTACATTAAAAAAATCGATATATTTTGGACAATAAATATTCTAAATTTAATATTTTTTTTGGGTCAACAATTTAATTTGTTGGTTTGGGTCTTTGAACAGCTTAGTGGGCTATATGTTTCAAGCCCAATGTCCAGCAGTCCAAATCCAAAACGTTGAATTAGGGTTTCCAATCCCATTTGCTATAAATTCTGACCAAAAGATCACAGTTTTTCCTACTCTTCTTCTCAAATCTCACTCCCCTCCTCAACAGCAAATCGAAGGTACTCTATTTTTTGCACTCGCGTTTTTATATTGTGCTAGTCAGGGTTCTCTTTAATTTTGAATTTGGTCTTAATTTGAGTCTGCATTTCAGGTTCGTACATAGAATAAGATGGCAACAGTACCTGGAAATCTTGTTTGGGAGATCGTAAAGAGGAACAACTCTTTCTTGGTTAAAGAGTTTGGAAATAATACTCAGAGCGTTCAATTCAGCAGAGAGCCAAACAATCTCTACAATCTCAACTCCTTCAAATACTCTGGTTAGTATATTAATACATTCTTTCATTAATTTATGAAGTTGTTACCTTTGGTTGATTTAATTGATAAAAATAGTTTTTTTATACTATGATGAGAAATTGGTATTAATAAAAATATTTTTTTTTTTTTGTGAATGCTGGTTTTTTGTATTGATATTTTGAACGTGATTATTTAGCGATGTTATTTTTTTATTAGGTGTAGTTGGTGTTGATATTTTGATTTTGATAATGTGAATGTTTTGTGTGTGAAGCTGAGATTATGTATATGATGGTGTATAGGTTTGGCCAACAAGAAAACTGTTACCATTCAGCCTGCTGGTAAAGATCAAGCTGTGTTGTTTGCAACCACTAAGACAAGGAAGCAAAACAAGCCCGCAGCTTTGCTTCACAAATCTGTATTGAAGAAGGAGTTTAGGAAGATGGCAAAGGCTGTGCAAAATCAGGTACTTTTTTGCTATAGAAAATCATCGGTTAAAAAGTGTCTTGTGGGGAGAGACTTACTTGAATCATATTAATTGCGTGGAAAATGTTGTTTGATAATTCTGCTAATTTTATTTATTTGTGTTTCTCAATGATCTATTGTTAGCTGCATTTCTCAATATTGGAGTTAGTTAGTTTAAAATTGTTCCTTGACTGTAACCTTTTGATATCTTCTTTGTTTAATTGAGTGGAAGTAGTCTCTCATTTGTTATTTTATCTATTCGCCGCCAATGGTGCCATCCATACTAATTATTTGTTAACTGAATTCATTTTGAATCTGTACCAATGTGACTCGTGTTTCCCAGCAGTGATGAGCCTCTAACATGTAAGAAGACTCCCTAGGTGGGTTTCTTCAATGAAATTCTCTTGTTACGCTTGGCTTCTGAGCTTTGATTATTCAAATGTTTAATTTTCATGAATTTAGCCTTTCTATATCTTTATTTATGTTTTCTAATGTGAGAGTCTGGTCTTTTTTTTATCAGTTGTATCATTGTGCACAATTGCTTCCATTCAAATTATTTATATGTAAATTAAACGCATTTTTAAACTCAACTATAATGACTGATTATTCCACAGCGGTGATGAGCCTTTAACATGTAAGAAGACTCCCTAGGTGGGTTTTTTCTGTGAAATTTACTTGTTACGCTTGGCTTCTGAGCTTCAATTAACCAGAAGTTATTCTGTGACTTTTGATCCATTTTTAATTTATGTTCTTATCAAGTCAAACTAAATTGTCTCAATTGAACTGTCTCATACAATGCTGTCTTGCAAATTTTTTGTTTATATTGAATTTATTGTGAAACACTGCAATATGACTGAATGTTGACCAGCTGTGATGAGGCTATAACATGTAAGAAGACTCCCTTTGTGGGTTTACTTCCATGAATTTTACTTGTTACGCTTGGCTTCTGAGATTTGATCATTCAGAACTTCTTCCCACTTAGTCTAGGTTCAATTCAAATTGTTGAATCATTATGAATCTTTTCTTAGTTTTATATTATCTATGTTGCCTTTTTTGTTGGTTGTCATGAAATCATATTCCATGGTTTTCGGTTATCTTACCATTTTCACTATTTTGCTTTTTATCAGTTTATATTTGTGGTTGGTTCTGTGCATCATGTACTTCTGTCAATTCTATGAATCTATAATGCTAATTTTATCTCCTTGTTGAATGTTACAGGTGGCAGATAACTACTACAGGCCTGATCTCAAGAAGGCAGCTCTTGCAAGGTTGAGTGCTGTCAACAGGAGCCTCAAAGTTGCAAAATCCGGCGCAAAGAAGAGGAACAGACATGCTTGAATGTTGGCAAGTGAATTGAGAAGAGTGTTAAAGCATTCTACATTTTCATGAAACATGTTTCCCCCTTTTTGTACTCAAGAGTTCAGTTTGGTTAAAGCATTTAATGCATTTTCAATACACAACTAGAACTACCATGTTTATTATTATTTCTAATAGTCTTCATAGATTGTTTCTTCACTTGATACAAATGATGAGGATGGTATATTGATTTTGATGACTGATCAATGACGAATGATAAGTGAGGATTTTGCATAGAGAAAAAGATAAGATTGAGTCTACACCTTAACTTTTCAATGAATTATTTTTTACAGTAACTCAAAAATTTTAATAGATCAAAAAAGATTTTCCTTACCTTCTCTTTCTCTCGTAATTGTCATACGAAGTAGTTTCTCTAATATCCATCGATCTCATCCGTTTTTTATATTAACTAATCACTATAAAAATATTATAATTACTATTACAGTCTATGTGACAATTTGTATTTCGTACACGGGTAGGATTAGGTCAAAACGTTTATAATCAATTAAAATTAATAATTTTAATATATAATAATTTCTATTTTTATTATTAGATTTTATAATGTGATAAAAATTATATTTATTTAGAACTATTAGTCAATTTTTCATTTTAATTATTTTTTTGAAATTTAAATATTCCAAATAAATAAAATATTTAAAATAGTATATAAATTATTTTATCAATTTTTCCTTTGAAGTTTTATTATTAAAATTATTTAAAAAAAATAAAAAAAAAATACAAAGAAAGTTATTTTTAGAAAAATCTTAAAAAGACGTGTTCATTATTCCTGTTATGTAATATATGGACTATGAATATTTCGCACACGAGTAGGTTTTAGGGCTGTATATATAGGACCTGGACCATGTAAAGAAACCCTGATTTGGGTTACTCTGAGACGGGTTTGCAAACCCTGATTAGGTTGGGTACTAAATTTACTTAAATTTTTTATTTTTTAAATCTAAATATGATAGATGAATCGTTATGTTATTTTCAAAAATATAATTCAACTTTAATTTTTCTTCTAAATATATAGTGTAATATATTTTTTTTCTATTTATTTAACATCAAATATATTAACATACAATAAATATTTTTATTTATATAAGTATATTTTATTTTCATTGTTATGGGTGTTTGCGGGATATCAATTTTGTAGGTGGAGGTGCAGAGCTTCCATGTATGATGTCACACGGTCTAAGCTTTGTACTATACTATGTCTACGGTTGGACTAATTCTAATAAATGCCAAACTATTAAAGAAAAGAACAAAATTCAAAATTTATCGTAAACATCAACTCATGGGTTAAGAAGGTTAAACATTTGGTGTTTTTTTTTATATAAATGGTTAAGCAATTGGCTGTTTTTTTTTTTACTCAAGTCAATTTGCTTAATGTACTCAAACATTATAGTTGGACTCATTTTCCTTTGTCACTTTCACAATTCCAAAAACTCTGATTAGTGGTTACAAATTAAAGTAAGAACCTAGTAAAAAAAAAACTTCAAGTCGGAACAAAACTATTGAATCTAATTAAATGGTGTCTATAGCAACCTTTTGTTTTTGTTGTTTACAAAATGGTGTCTATAGTAACTTTTGTATATATATATAGGAAAAAGAAATTAAATTACCAAGACTAAACCAGAATGTGTGATTAAGAGTCTTATAAATCAAAGTTTTCTCTAAAGATGAGGATCGCAAAAAACAAATATACTACCATCCTTCCAGATTTCATTCACAGCCACACCAAAGAAAGTAATTCATTGAAATTGAACTCGACCAATATCATTGTTTCTAATCTAACCAATTATATAGACCAAAACTAAAAAACTTACCCCAATGATTCAAACTAGTGACATCATTCCAAAAACCTTTAACTTCATCTAAGTCTCTTAATATATGCATAATTGTTTCTGGACAATCACAACAACACAAATAAAGATTATATGTAGAAATTCCTCTAGAATGTCTTTCATCATTGATAAGAAGACTATTGTAAGTCAACTTCCAAAGAAAAGCTCTATAACAATTCAGACCATTCCAACTCCAGATATCATCAAAATTGGGATCAGAAGAGATTATAATATTTCACCGCGAATAGTCGTAAGCCCTTTACAAGTGAAATGACCATCAAGGGTAAGACTCCAACAAGGAAAGTCGAGTCTTCATAGACTAGGGGGTTTAATCGCTGCAATAATGTCACAAATCTCTCTTGAAACATAGATCTCAACAATGTCCCATTTTCAACTGTTTTCTATATTATAATTAAATACTAAAAAATCAAATTCCCCGTTTGAAATGGCATCAAACAATTGGATTTGGAGTTACCTTTAATTCAAGGGTCTTTCCAAAATCGAATGTCATGGTCATATTGAATAACCCAAGTGATACTTTTCTTGATATCCTCCCAAATATTTACAATAGCTCTTTCCAAGTAGTAGAGAAATTAGCACGAAAATTCACGAAAGATTGAAAGAACTCTCATAATCTTTATCCATAATTTATTGGAATATGCACTAAGTTGTCAAGCTAATTTTATCATCTAGGCCTTATTTAACATCCTAAGACTCTTGAAATCAAAACAATCCTCTGATTTAGGACGAAAATTTTTATCCCAAAAAATAAGATGTACCTTAGATTTTTATCCCAAAAAATAAGAATGTACCTAATAATTTTAGTTAAATCAGTAAAAAAATAATTTTTGTTAACATAAATTAATTACTAATCTAATAAAAAAATAATTGTGCTTTCAAAATCACCCTTTGTTAAAAGTAATTTCTACAAGAGTAAAAGCTCATAAAATAAAATTATATTAATGGAGAGACATTTTAGAAATGATATAATTAATTTACCTATATTTGAGACAATCAAATATTATACAAGTAATTTTTTATTATGAGGGAAGTGTTATTGACCACCATGTAGAATCCTTCAAGAGATTATACAAATGAGTAACTTATGCTTGCTGATCCTGCAATCTGTCTTATCTACCAATACAGTACAATACACTTTATAAAACCAACATGGTGTTAACACTACATCAGCATAGTGACTTCTGTAAATATTCCTCAACCACTATAGACTGCTCTCCAATCAATTTATACATCGCAAAAATTTAGTACATGGGTTTTAAATATCTGTTTATAGAAAACAGTGAAATCTTTCTAAGATAGAATGGCCAGATAATGGAGATATAGTTAGACTTGTTTCAGAATTTACTGGAAAGCCCGCAATTGTGGCAACAGAACTTTTATGCATACCATACAAGGCAGAAGGAAACAAAGATGTAGCTCGTGAAGATTTCCTTACTGCTGAGTAAGCAACATATTGTCTCACAATCTATGTAATTTGCTTTAAAGAAGAAAAATAAATAAATGGGTTAAAAAAGCACTAGTCTTCTGTCTTCAATGTTCTATCCAAAATTCGTTTGATATCAGCTTGTTTCAATAACTCTAGGCTCCATTAATGGACTACCTCAAGAGGTCGCCTTTACTCAATACAAAACTCATTAACGTGCTTCAGATACACAGTTCATTTGACACTGGAACAAGGAAAAACATTACCATAAGGCTTATTTCTGAAATTCTCCATAGAATGTTCAAAACTGTGAGAAGATTTTTGTGAGCAAAAGGATTTGCTACACACTTCGAAATCCAAAAGGCACTTAACTTGATCAAAAGGAATAGTGTGGTCAACTACTTAATAGTGAACCCTATTAGAACTTTCCTAATCTGTGCTGGGTATCTAACCATTTTCATGAATTTAAAACTCAATCCAAGAGTCTTAATTGATCAATGGAATTCAACTTCTGTTTAAGATAATTGTAGTTAGGGGCTTAAGGCTAATACATACATCAAATCACAATACTTTTTGTCTCTAGGAAAATCATGGCAAGGAGATCTTTGATTTAAGCACCGCTGGAGTACTCATGGAATGGTCTCAACTCTCAACTTCAGGTCATTATCAGTTTTATTTTCCAAAAATTCATATTGCCGTAACATTTGACATTAAAAACACTTGACATACATAATAATTGAACTGAAGGGAGGTACTTAGCCTCCAGTGGATCGATTAGCACTATCAACTGCATCATTTTGGACCCCAAATTCATAGATTCCTTTCCATCGTGGGAGCAATTTATCAGGGAACAGACTCTCAAGTGAAATCCCTCCACTTCTCAAGGAAAGATCGAAGAATGGTTAACTTCAATTAAGGTTTGTTTACATTTAAAATCATGACACCAATTTAGTCACTGGCATAAGCTTCACAGTAATGTAACCTAATCAATATTCTCATTTCATAGCTATGCCCAACATTAATCCCCTTCCCTCATCAACGCCAGTTACTAAATATATTCAAAGAAATGGCATCTGCAAAACACAACTACAAGCATTCTATTCTACTCAGCATTCCATTACCAGAGCCAAAGCAGACACAATCATACAGCATAAGAATTTAAACAAGCAAACAAATATGAACATATAAGCAAAGTCTACACACAACATAATACCAATATCTCTTAATGTTAGAGCGAACCATCCAAATTCAGTTAAATATACACAAACCACTCATAAAAAGCAAAAAATAGAAATATAGCAACAATATTATAACTAAGAGTGGACCTTCATTCTTCAACAAGAAACTAAGAAGAACATTAACCTCTAGCTTTAAGCTCCGCAAGGCGCCTTGACAAGTCATCCTCATCAACCTTCTCGGCATCTTTCTCCTTAAGCGGAACGGCATGAGCAGCTGGCTGAGGAAGTCCGACGGAGACTTCAAGTCCGTAATCATCGGCAACCTGTTGCATCAAACTGTTAACCTCTCCTTCCGGTGTAGATAGAGAGGTCGATCCAGCCATAGCGCTTTCCATAAACTCCGCTTGAACCTCCATGTTCACGAACTGCTTCTCGAACTGATCCATCGTCTCCGACATCTTCTGCAAATTACCAGTCGCAAGTGTAGATTCCAACGATTTCACGATGTTTCCCATCGATTTACTTATCGTCGACATCTTAGCCTGTGTATCGAGGCGAGCAACCACCGCATCCAAACGGGAAGATAATCGGAGGTAATTCATCTGCTCTGTTCGTTTTCTGATTGCGTTTTCAGCGTAGATTCTTGCACCGTCCATGTTACCTTTTTCGATCGCTTTCTTCACCTTCAATTTCTCCGATTTCTCTTCCTTTTCACACTTTCTTGCTTGTCGTTGTAGCGATTTCGACGTGAATTTCAATTCCATGATCTGGTTTAGAAGCTTCTCTGTGTTCCCCATGGTTGATTTGGTTTTGATGATCGAACTAGGGTTTAATTTGGGAAGTTTTCAGAGTCACAGATAGAGCGAGGAAAAGAGAGAGAATGGGAATATTTGAATTGCGTTAGTGTTATTTTATCATTTTTTGAGGATTTAGTTAGTTTCGCTGTCATTTCTAACTTATTGGGCTCCTTCCAAGAACCATCCTTCGCCCTTTCTCTCTCTGGGCCCATTTAACCCCATATTTTTTTTTTCCAAACATTCGATTTAATAATACATCAATTAAGTTAAGATTTAAGTAATTTAATTTGAATTTTGATATTTTAAACGGGAGAAAATTAAAATTTTTGAACCCTACCTCTCAAGTCTCAAGTTGGTCCGGCCACTTCACCCAATCAAAATGACAAGGTTAAGTAGGTTGATCATTTGGGTCAAATTTAAAATATATTTCTTTTTTGTGGCCACTAACCTATTTTTCCTCTGCAACCTAATAAACTTAAATTTGTATTAGTTGTGTAACCATTGTAGCATTATATTGAATTTTAGTGGATTAGTTTTGAATATTTTTTATTTTGACAGACCAATTTGCTTGAAAGTCGTTATGTTTGTTGTTTAATTTACTTTCTTACATGAATCTTATAAAAAAAATAAATTGTTTTCTTTTAAATTTACTTTTAAGTAAAATAAATTTTACTAAATCAATCATTCAAAGTTAATTTTTACACCGTAAAATTAAAACGCATAATTTTATGTTAAAATAGTGAATGGAAGCGAAGTTGCGAGTAAAAGGATAACAATGAATTTATTGATTAAATTACTTAATTAAGTGTAAGTTTTTAAGTTATTTTAATGTTTTAGATTACTTTTTACAAGCATTTAATTTTAGTGAATTTGGATTGCAAGTGCATTCTTGTGGAATATGTTTTAGCTATTTGTTTTTCCAAAGTGTTAGCCCATTTTCTCATTAAAAAATCATTTTAATGATTGAGTTTATGGGAAAAAAATAAATATTAACTCAATAATTAATGTCTATACTAATTCCTCATTTAACTATAAAAAGAATTTTAGAGTTACCATGTGTTGTAATTTATTCATAGAAAACTAGTGTGTCATTCTCCTTTTTCGTAGATTTGTTTGGTTGAAAATAAAACAACATACAGTGGATTTTGTCAACAACTACTACTTTCTTGCCGTAAAATATAATTACTAGTAAAAAATTCGATAGATAAGAGGAGTTGAGGGTCAAAGGAGCCTTCTTTGTGTTTTTTTTGGATTGCAAGAGATCTGAGGATTCTTTATGTTATCCAACTTGTTCAAGAATCGTAAATATAAATTTTACAATTATTTAAATTACGATCTTTATAACAATGAAGAACATATTAATTCAAAACACGAAATTTTATTATAACTTTATTACAATGAAATGTGTGCTTTGAACTAATATTTTCTTAAACAATAAATATGAGTAATCTACATTGTATATGTTAATGTTAATGATAGAGTTAAAATCATCATAATCTCCTCATCACTTCAACATTTATGTTCCTCCTTTCGTATAACTTCATTCATCTTATAACTCATGTGTTATATTTGAAGTTGATTTAGGTGGAGTGCAAAAATATGATGAAAAAGTGGTGGAATAGAAAGCTTACACAAGAGTTAATGATATTGATCAAGAAAATGTCAACTTCAATACCCTCAAAATCGTATAAATTAAAATTGAATCGAACTAAATTGTGAATCTATTTTATTAAGTTCAATAAAAAAATGTTTAACCGTGTTTTTTGTTTTGAAATATTTTGGGGTTGTTTTAGTTTTCATTTGACACAATAATTAAATTATTGTTGATTTTTCATTATGTTGGACAATGATATTGCATTTCATCTACATCAACTTCAAATATAGCACGAGTTATAAGATGAATGAGTTGATTCAAAGCAGAAACACACACGTTGACGTGACAATAAGATTTTGTCGAGTATAACTCTACCTTCAACAAATAACATGTTTATTACTAATATTAATATTTATTAAAATATTAGTACAAAACAACACTTACACTACCTTTCATGAGTACTTGCTCTCCATGTGGTTCCTCATCAAGAACTTCAATCAGATATGAAACTTGATCAATTCAATTTCTATAGATATATGCTTCACAAATCACTAATAAGAAGAAGTTTAGGGTGATGCAAAGGCTATATATGCATAATAGGTAGTTTGTGATAGAAAAAAATTCGTAAGGAGACTTTCTCATTCATGATAATTGTATTAAATAAGTGGTAGTTTGTTAGTTGTATTATATTGTTGGAAATGATGATACTTTTAATGAAAGTTTATTGGAAATAATAATGACATTTATGAGAGCTAGTGTTGTTGTGAATTGAAAAAATTGAGAAGTCCCACATTGGAGGGATACCACACACTAGTAGGGTATATAAGGTGGAGGTAATGAACTTGGGAAGGGTCCCAAGGGGCACCCCAATTTTGTGAAGGAGGGAGAACGCAAGCAATATTGACCACCACACACGCGCGCGCGCAACCTGGTTCGGTTCGACTCGACTTTGGCTACGTGGTGTATTATTAATTTTTGCTTGAAAATTAATTAACTGCCCTCCACCGAGTCATATTTGATCCAGTCTTCTTCCCTGAATTTGTGCGTCTGTTTTGCCCGGTCAAAACCCTAATCTTTGGTCTCACGTTTCCTTGTTGTCCGGTCAAAAGTCAGAGTCAAATCCATGAGCTTGGAGCGCACGTTTTGGAGGCTTGGAGCGCACGTTTTAGAGGCTTGGAGCGCACGTTTCTGAGGGCCACTACTTGGAGCGCACATTTTGATGATTCATGCTCGGTTCGGCTCGGCTTTGGCTACGTGGTGTATTATTAATTTTTACTTGAAAATTAATTAACTGCCCTCCACCGAGTCATATCTGATCCAGTCTTCCTTCCTGAATTCGTGCGTCTGTTTTGCCCGGTCAAAACCCTAATCTTTGGTCTCACGTTTCCTTGTTGTCCGGTCAAAAGTCAGAGTCAAATCCCTGAGCTTGGAGCGCACGTTTTGGAGGCTTGGAGCGCACGTTGTTGTGAATTGAAAAAATTGAGAAGTCCCACATTGGAGGGATACCACACATTAGTAGGGTATATAAGGTGGAGGTAATGAACTTGGGAAGGGTCCCAAGGGGCACCCCAATTTTGTGAAGGAGGGAGAGCGCAAGCAATATTGATCACCACACACGCGCGCGCACGCGACCTGGTTCGGCTCGGCTTTGGCTATGTGGTGTATTATTAATTTTTGCTTGAAAATTAATTAACTGTCCTCCACCAAGTCATATCTGATCCAGTCTTCCTCCTTGAATTCGTGCGTCTGTTTTGCCCGGTCAAAACCCTAATCTTTGGTCTCACGTTTCCTTGTTGTCCGGTCAAAAGTCAAAGTCAAATCCATGAGCTTGGAGCGCACGTTTTGGAGGCTTGGAGCGCACGTTTCTGAGGGCCACTACTTGGAGCGCACGTTCTGATGATCCATGCTCGGTTCGGCTCGACTTTGGCTATGTGGTGTATTATTAATTTTTGCTTGAAAATTAATTAACTGCCCTCCACCGAGTCATATCTGATCCAGTCTTCCTCCCTGAATTCGTGCGTCTGTTTTGCCCGGTCAAAACCCTAATCTTTGGTCTCACGTTTCCTTGTTGTCCGGTCAAAAGTCAGAGTCAAATCCTTGAGCTTGAAGCGCACGTTTTGGAGGCTTGGAGCACACGTTTCTGAGGGCCACTACTTGGAGCGCACGTTCTGATGATCCATGGATTTCTCAGATCCAGTTGCGGATTTCCTCTATAAATAGAGGGTTCTCCCCAGTTGGAAAATCACACCAAAAACTCTCTGTATCTGAGGCTTTTCTCTCTTCTCCCCCTTCTTACTGCTTCATCTCTTTCTTCTCTTTTGAGTGGTCGTTGTGCCATATTACGAGTGTCAGTCGTAAGACTGCCATATTGAGGATGTAATTCTAGAACGATTTTCTACATTGCAGTAGAACTCCGATACAGAGTATCTAGGCTGTTTTATCCTGTGGACTTCGTGGTTGATAGTCTGCCTTGCACAATTTTGGGCAGTGCCTCGAAACGTCTTAAAGAGAACGACCTAGTCCGCGACTCAACCCAGTAATATTTTCAGTGACATAACTTGTTTTAAAAGGTTTTCGAATTTCAAAAACGAATATATTACTCTTAAGTCTTAACCTTGTATGTGTCAAACAACAACAAAAACTTAACCTTGAAGTTAAATACAATTGTGTCACGAAATTCATATTCAACTTCATCTGATCAGATATTCTGTGCCAATGAATTTTTTTAAAGCAGATATGCAAATCCAACTAATACATGGTATTTACATATAAATTGTTCCATATAAAATTTTGATTTAATTAAATAGATCATAAAAAACACAAAACTAGTATTTATGGGATTTTTGTGTGTGTGAAAATCACTCGCATCAAATTATATTTTATGCTTTTTTAAAATTAAAATCAACCACATATATAAATTTTAATATTTATTTATTTTACTATTAATAAAATATTATACTTTTTTTTATAAAAAAACAAAATTATATTATAAACACGAATATTAATAGAAATATTGTCCTATATATACAGACATTACATTTTAATGTGGGTGTAATTACAATATGAGATATAGTACTAATATATATTTTTATTTAATTTTTAATTTCTAACCATATAGTTGTTTGTTTAATGTAATTTATTTATTTGTATGAATAATTGGTTCAAAACATAATTAATCATTGTTACTCCGTAATATTATTTGTTTAGTAGGTTATATTGTATATATATATGTAGTTATATGTCATTAAAAAGTGAATGAACCGATTAAATTCCAAATTATACCCCTAAATTTGAAAGGATAAATTAGGGTACGTAAGTGAATCTAAATTGAACAAAATTACATACTATTTTAAACTTTTTGAATCACAAATGAATACCCAATTTATAACTTTTAGGATCCATTCTCATGTATGGCATAAAGTCCTTGATGATGGTAATTAACATCATGATATTGATTCTTTTATTTATTTATTTATTGTTATGATCATGATAATGATTCTTACACATAAAATAACATAGTTTTTATTCGAAAAAAGTAAAAATCTTAATAATATAAATAATAAATGGACATGTGAGTGATTTCCCTATTATGGAGATTGACCAATGGTTTGAGATTCAATTGGTGAAGCACAACACTGTTTGCAGCAAGAGCCAGGGGGTGGTGGAGTGCAGCACACACAAGTAGGGCATATGGGTCCATTATTAACTGCACAACAAAATATATGACTTCCTTAATTATCATACAAAACCATATACTATATATAATGAGGCCATTATTAATTTAAAGTTTCAATGCTTAATTAATTACCTGCTAATGGAACACGTGCAGCGTCACATGATGGTAAAGTGGGAGACAGAGCCATGGCAAAGATGAAAATGGTCACCAAAGTACACTTCACAGAATTGGTTGCCATTGCTACAAATACAATACAAGAGAGACTCAGAGAGGCAACTATTGAGAAATATAGATGTGATTGATTTCGGTGTTGGAAATGATTAGATCATGAATGTAATCGTGTATATATATATATATTACATACATACCATTAATTAATATTTAAAAATCATTAAAAAATTTAAAGAAGAACAATATTATTTAGAAATAATAATTTTTAAAAATAATAGTTTGTAACGTATTTCACTTTTATAAATAAGACGGTGATATGAGATATATATTTATTTTTAATTTTACTAAAATTGATATTATTTAAGTTATTATTTCAATCATAAAATAAAACACTACTATTAACATATACACTACTATTAACATATACATTTAAAAGACGACGTTTGTTTCGTTGAAGTTTTAAATATTTTAAAAAATTGGTCCAAGTAAGAAGTTATATATATATAATAGTTAAAACTTAAAAGTCAAGACTAGGAATAGTTGATGTATAATAATGATAGATAGCCATGGTTTTGTAGGACCCGGCCGTAAGGTTTGAATTTGAAGTTTGAATTCCAAGTTAGTAATTAATTAATTAATAAATAGTCTAAGAGGTGGTTTTGCATTCATATATGGATATTTATTTAGACTTTGTTACTTCAAGAGGGTTTCTTAGTAGTTGATCAACACCAACAAGCTTCCTCAATTAGTAGAATTGAAATCAGGCTTTTTGGGCAACATGTTAATTTCAACATTGTTTTCATTTTAGGATGTGTTTGGAATTGCGGTAGGAAGTGTCAACTTCGCATCTATATAAACATTATCTAATATAATTTTTATCTTAATGTGAAAAATTAATCTGGAAATTACACTTTTCAAACATACATTTAATTTATCAATTCAGACTCGTTTAATTTATCAATTCCGACACGCACATGACAACTAACAATATTTTAGTCAACATTTGTTTATTACTCCATAAAAGTGTTACAAAATATTATGGGAATAGAGCATCTTTTTATTTAAAAAATCTGAGTAAAGAGGCATTTTAAATCATTATGAATGTGTGTTTATTGGTTTTCATGGATGGATATTAAGAAAATATTTTGCAAAAAGATTAAATTGGTTGAAACTGTTTTAGTTTAATGGAGTAAATTATTATTTGTCATATTTAAATAACAAAATTGATTGTATGTTATAATTTTAAAGACCATAAAACGCATGTTTACTTAAATACATAACGTTAACTCTTCAAATTAAGGAGTGATATAGTAAAAATAAGATAAATTTTTAGATATTTTATAGTTTTATTGGATATTGGTACTTGAAGACAAAATTAATTTAAAATTTAAATTTAATTTAAATAATCAAATATAAAAAATCATATTAATTAATTGAATGTTACTTACTATATCCAACAAAACTTTATGTGAAAGAGTTTGGAGCTGAAATCAAATAATAAATGCTAAGAATATTCTAATATTCTTCAACAAAAAGGATGAATTTTCGAAATTGAAAAAGTGAGAAAGTAATATCAAGAATTGATATTATTGTTACATTACATATAAGATGAATATGTGTAATATTTTTTGTTTACCACATTGAAAGAAAATAATCCTGCAAAAACGAGTCATTGACAAAGAAAAGTACAAAGTTAATCAGAAAATTCAATTGGGAAGCTTCTAAAAGCTAAAAAGTAATAAAGGGTGAAATAATTTAATATATGCAGAAGAATAATTTAATATATGCAGAAGAACTTGACTTCAACAGAACCCATATGAAGATTAAAATGAATATCATAATTGAATGTTAAAACTGAATCATATATTGTAAATGGCTTGTTATGTCTAGTTGAGTTCATCAATGCTTAAACATCAGATTGAGTATGTAACAAGTTTTCAATTTCACATATGGCAAGATACTTTCTACTTATAGTGTTTCTACTATATTTGACTCTTCCTTTCATTGTTCATGCTCAGAACAACCAATCAGGTTTTGTACTCTCATCTCATAACATTATTATTCTGAATATATTACTGCATGCAATCCTCTTAGAACTAATGTGTTTCCCTCTTTTGCAGGCTTTATTAGTATTGATTGTGGATTTGTGGATGAACCAAGCTACATAGATGAAACTACTTCCATATATTACACTTGGGATTTCAACTTCACTGACACTGGTGTAAGCCAAAGCATATCATCAAAACACAAAACTTCCCTTGAAAGACAATTTTGGAATGTTAGAAGCTTCCAAGAAGGAACAAGGAACTGTTACACACTTTATGTTTCACAAGGAAGTAACAAGAAATATTTAGTGAGGGCTAGGTTTGTGTATGGTAATTATGATGGAAAAGACTCTCTTCCTGAGTTTGATATTTATCTTGGAGCCAAATGGTGGGAATCTGTGGTGTTTGATGATTCATTCAGTGTAATAACCAAAGAAATTATTTATGCTTCTTCCTCAGATTATGTTCATGTTTGTTTGTTGAATACTGGCAAGGGTACACCTTTTATATCAGTTTTAGAGGTTAGACTTCTTAACAGTGATGCCTATCTTGTTAACTCTCTTGAGCTTTTGGCAAGGTTTGATGTAGGCTCACAAGGTGATCAAATAATCAGGTGAGCCATCTCACTTGAAATGTTTTTAGTCACCAAAAATATGCTAAATTTTGCATTCTATCTCTAAAAAATTTCGTTTCATTTTGGTCTTTCAATTTCTAAAATTGTAGTTAAACAACAAACTCAATCAGTCAGAGTCTACGTACAAATTGTAGAATCTTGATTTTTAAATGTTAGAGTTACCTATATATGGATTTGGATTACTTTGCATGTAGGTCGTATAATCATGATCAGACAGTCCGGATTATAAGCAAATTTTGTTTTCAAATCTAAAATACTAACCTCAAAATCTGAACTATTCAATCTTGATCGGACGACCGAGATCGTGGGACTGCTTGCAGTCACAAAGGTTATGACTTGACACATTCCAGAGTAGCCGCAAATGTCAAATATGTCTCATTTTCAAAAAATGAGAGAGATATTTTTGAGAGGCCAAAAGCTACAATTACCATGTTTTGATTTTTTATATACTATTGTTAATATAATGCTCTCTCATCTCATGTGTTACCCTTTTTCCTTTGCCAAAGATATCCAGATGATATTTATGACAGAACATGGACACCATATAACTCAATTGACTGGAAAAAGATAGATACTTCACTCACCATAGATCAAGGAGCACCTTCATACAATTTTTTACCACTACCACCCTCTACTGTCATGAGAACAACATCAATTCCATCAAATGCCAATGACAACATTGAATTTTACTTCCTTCCAAAGTATAATGCCTCAAGATATTATGTGTACTTGTACTTTGCTGAAATCATGAAGCTCAAGGAAAATCAAATTAGAGAGTTCAACATTTTTGTAAATGGGGAGCTTTTAAATAGTGTTCCTATCAATCCTTTGTACCTGCAGAGTTTGTATTATTTATCACTTATAAGTGAAAATAAGTTGGAAATTTGGTTGAATAAGACTAGTAGATCAACACTTCCACCACTCTTCAATGCCATTGAGATATACATGACGAAGGACTTCTTACAACCAGAAACATATCAAACAGATGGTATGTACTATGTTAGTTAGATACACTGATTTTTCTCTCAAATTATCAACTTAGAATCTATGAAGCTCTGACAATGACGCATGCACAAACACTAGACATGTCATTGACACACAGCAATAATAATTTAAACAATCGAATAAATTAAATATAACTAGATGCATTTGTGTCTTGTTAGTGTCAGACACCAGATATGTCTTCCATCTTAAGTGCAGATGCTACGCACTAGAATTAATTCAAGACCATGCACTTCAATATTTACATGCATTATTCTTATAAACTTATTTTATTCACAATACTTTGTTTATTATTATTTTTTTCTGAGCTAGTTTTATGTGTGATAATATAGTTGATGGTATCCTAAATGTGAAGTCAATTTATGGTATCAAGAGGAACTGGCAAGGAGATCCTTGTACTCCAGTGTCTTACTTGTGGGATGGTTTAAACTGCAGCTATGTTGGATCTGATTCACCGAGGATTATATACTTGTAAGTTATGTGGCATAAAATTCATATAACCTTTTATAGTATAGTCTTAAATGATATTAATGAAATTCATAATCATGCTTTTAGGAACTTAACTTCCAGTGGTTTAATTGGAAATATAGCTCATGGCATATCCAATCTAAAGTCAATAGAATATTTGTAAGTACTTGAATCTATCATATACAATTAAATAGCAAGTTATATAGTTGGTGACCAAAATGAAGTGTGCTCCTAAAGTTGAGTTAAAATAGTTTGTTCCAATTTTAGGGATTTGTCAAATAACAATTTGACTGGGGCTGTGCCTGATTTCTTATTTCAGCTCCAATTCTTGAGAGTTCTGTAAGTCAACTATCTTCATCTGTGTAAATTATATAGTGTTGAAGCTTTGATTTTTCAATTAATTTTATTGCTTGAGTTGTTTAAAATATCATGGTAAGAATGTCAATGTGCACCTTATTGTATAAGGGTAATTTTATTTATTAATTTATTTATTGAAGAAACCTGGAAGGAAATCAGCTATCAGGAGCAATTCCAATACAACTCCTTGTACATTCAGAAAATAGTATGCTCAAATCTAAGTATGTTCCATTCCAAGTTAATTTCACTTTTAAATTATATACTTCGTTTTGTTTTATGACATCATGGGCTAGTGATTTATCTCATGTTTATATTATAAAAGTATATGGTGTCACACAATGTCAAATAAATAACATGATTTTTATTTCTTACTGTGAATGCAAGTTTTGGTGGAAATCCAAATCTTTGCTCCTCAGGTTCATGCAACAAGAGGAATGCAAATAAGATTGTAGTTCCATTAGTATCATCACTTGGTGGAGCTTTCATGATACTAGCAATAGCAATGGTTTCTTTTCACGTATACTATAAGAGACACCGAGGTACGTGTTGTTTTATATTCTATTGATGTTGGTGCAAGCTGAAGTTGTTTGATCCATGTAGCCGACTTTACTTAGTAGGATAAAGTTTAGTTATTGTTGTTGACGTTGGTGCGAGCCAAACAAAGGTATAAAAATATAGGATTTAATTAGTTATTGTAAAATTCGTGTACACTGTCAATTAATTACATGTCATCTTAAGTGAGATTTTTAAGATAATTACAATCAAAATTAGACTCAAACATAAATACTGCAACTATAAACAATGATTTTTCTTCTATTTGAATAATGAATGTGTTTGCTTCTTCTCAGTTTCACATCAAGTGAGCAAGGTGAGTGGTTATTCAAGAATAAAGCAGGAACTAGAGACAAAGAAACAAGAATTCAGCTATGAAGAAGTAGTAAGTATTACAAGAAACTTTGAAAAGGTTTTGGGGAAAGGAGCATCTGGAACAGTATACTATGGATGGATTGATCATGATACTGAGGTAGCTGTCAAAGTACTATCTCCATCATCAGCTCAAGGATATCTTCAATTTCAAGCAGAGGTAGTATGATCAATTAACTTGCGAATTTCAATATAGCAACAAAATTTAGATTTATACGAAACTTGGTGTATTTCATCATTAATATAATACGAGCGAGTTTCATGTTAACAGAAGGAATTATGGTTTTCCTTTTTGATTCACAGGCCAAACTTTTTGCTATAGTTCGTCATAAATACTTGACTGGTCTTATAGGGTATTGTGATGATGGCACCAACATGGCTCTCATTTATGAATATATGGCTAATGGAGACTTATCTAAGCATTTATCAGGTATTTTTTATGATCATGTCACCTCATTAATTTAATTTATCAGTAACATGTTACAATTCTAGGAGCAGTTATATTATATTTATTCAAGTAATTTGTATCAACTTTTGCTAGATGACAGTGTCGTCGAACTGAAAAGTTAGCCGAGTCGAATTCGACTAAGCTTGTTTCATGAATGCAGATAAAAATGAAAATATATTGAGTTGGAATCAAAGACTTCAAATTGCAGTAGATGCTGCTGAAGGTGAGTATGTAACATAATTTGAGTTGCACTTTATGCAAGAAAATATGTAACATAATTTGAATTTTTCAACTGTAGGATTGGAGTATCTGCATCATGGATGCAATCCACCAATTGTTCACAGAGATATTAAATCAAAAAACATCTTATTGAATGAAAAAATGCAGGCAAAACTAGCTGATTTTGGGTTATCAAAGATCTTTCCTAATGAAGGTGACACTCATGTCTCCACAGTTGTTGCTGGCACGCCAGGATACCTCGATCCCGAGTAAGTTATTACTATCTCTGTTCTTAAATATAATTCGATATAAAAATAAATTGTAATTTGTAGATAGGTAAAGTTGCAATTTTTATTTTGCAGGTACAATAGATTAGGCAAGTTGAAAGAAAAAAGTGATGTTTTCAGTTTTGGGGTAGTTTTGCTTGAGATAATTACAGGACAACCTGCAATAACCAAAACTGAAGAAAAAATTCATATTATTCAATTGGTTGGTTCAATGTTGCTTGGAAAAGAGTTAAAAGATATTGTGGATCCCACATTAGAGGGAGATTTTGATATTTACTCTGCAAAGAAAGTTTTGGATATTGCAATGGCTTGTGTAGCACCAACTTCCATTAATAGGCCAACCATGAGCCATGTAGTTATAGAACTAAAACAATGTTTGCAAAACATGACTCATCCCTCTCAATCTAATTACAATCATGAGAGTCTAGCTAGCAACTTAAGTTGTGTTTCCTTTGATAGAATCAGTGGTGAGAGCTCTCTAGAGAGGTAGTAATTTAATTAAATTTCGGATGATTAATGTATATATGTATTTTTTTTAATTATATAATTTCTTGATTTATTCTAGTTAGGATGAAAATTTGTCAAGTGTATCAAATTATATCTCGAAACAATAACATCGATCTCTATAGAAATTGAGTTTAACATATTTTTTTGGACAAAATTTATTATACTTAGGTGGTGAAAGTAATTTGAAATAATTTGAAGAATTAAATTCTAAATGCAAATTTGAATTAGCAATAATAAAAAATGATTAAACCTCGAATCCCCTCCTCTACCCTATATTAAATTCCTTACAAATAAATTTATTCACAATAAATTCAAATTGACTATATAGATTTAAGACAATTTATTGACTTAAATCGATTTTTGTTCTAATTATAATTTAAAATTTCTTCGATGATAAATTTTTAGTCAAAGTATGAGGATTGACAATTTATGAGAATATGTGATAATATTCCTATAATCAACAGTTATCATAATGAAGAGTCTTAATTTTGATTGTTACTACAACAATGAAACAATAATAAAATCAATTCGAAAGTGTGATGTGCTAGAACACAAAGTTTAGGTCATTGGTACCAATAGAGCTCATAAAACTTTAATTGGTATAACCTAATTTTTTGGGATATGTGTCATGTTTGTTATTTCACTATGCAATTTAGCATTTTACATTGGTCACCCTTTTTATGGTTGGGCCTCATTTTTGTCGTAGGTCAAACCCTAATTTAGGTATGTGGTCCCTTATCGAATATTCCACTATATCAACAAATGATTTGGACCATACAAAGAGAGGAAACATGTTGTGTTATGTACAATCGGTGGACCCCTCTTGCATATATAGGATCATGTGTTTTGAGAGTAGGTCACCTCGTAACTCTAGCACCAAGACCGTACTTATTTTAGTATGACATAAGATCTATCTTCTTCGACGGTCTTAGAGGCAGAATGTGAAGTCTAATAAAACTAATATTAAATACAACTAAATTTTGATCAAATTTTATAAACGAACTAAAATGTACTCTTTAAATTTTCTAAATCATCATCTTTAATCGAATTTAAAAAATTTGAATGCAAGTCATAAGCTCTATTCTTTTAGTCATGAAGACAACATTTTTTTATAGGCGAAAGTTACTATATGCTAGTTGCTAGGGAATGAAGTCCGGACCTCATACATGTAACTCATTCGATATCCTTAACCAAACCACTAGACTACTCTTCCGAGGACAATGTAAATGACAATAACTTTCTTTGGCGAGACTTGCAAAGGCTTTACTAAAATGTTCCCGTTAAAATGTCCAAATTATCTTTATTTAATATATTATTTTCACTTATTATCCAAATTTTTATTAAAATAAAATTTACAAAAGCAATATATATCGTTATTAGATAGGTGATGAATATTTTTAGCTACTTTTTTTTTCAAAGTGTTAGCCCATTTTCTATTGTTTAGGCAAACCTATTTTCTAATAAAAAATCATTTTAATGATTAAGTTTATGGGCCAAAAATAAATGCTAGCCCAATAATTTCAAGAAAAAAAATTAGTCTATTCTAATTCTCCATTTAAACATAAAAATAATTTGAGTTTTTCATACTGCCACTGCTTAATCAAGATGTATATGTTAATGGTAGAGTTAAAGTCATCGTAATCTTCTCATCACTCCAACATTTATATTCCTCATTTCATATAACTTTATTCATCTTATAATCCGTGAGCTATATTTCAAGTTGATGTAGGTGGAGTGCAAAAAAATTATGAAAGAATTAAGTCGAACTAAATTGTGAGTCTCCTTTATTATGTTGAAGTTCAATAAAAAAATATGTTTATGTTTGTTTTTTATTTTGAAATATTTGGAGGTTGTTTAGTTTTCATTTGGCACAGTTATTAAATTATGGTTAATTTATCATTATGCTGGATAATAATATTAAATTTTCTTTTGATCTTGTTTCATTTCTTGATGAATATAGAGTTTTCATTTCATATTTTTTCTCTTCAAAACTTAAACAATAGAAACCATTTGTCTGGGAGTAGCCAAAAGATGGCCCAAGTCCAATACCGCTCTATTATAGCTATATAAGTCTCACTCTATCACCTATTAAGGGAAATCTATTTTTACCTCTCACTCACCTCAAACATTATATTAACTTGAGCTTTAGAGATAGGTCCTCTTCGAGTAAGATTCCGACCGAAAAACCTTCATTCACATAGTGTCAAAGAACACTATGATGTTCAAGTTAATATAATGTTTTAGGTGAGTGAAAGATAAGAATGAGACATACTTTAATAGGTAAATAATTTAATGTCCTGTTAACTGATTTATAACTTTTAAGATCCAATATCATACATGGCATTCAGTCCTTGATGATGGTAACATACAATATATGATAACATCATGATAATGATTTGTTAAACATATAAAATTACAAACATATCATTAATAACTATATGTGATGTTATATGTAAATGGACATTTGATTTCCCTATTATGAAACTGGTACCGAAGCACAACACTTTGTGCAGCAAGAGCCAGGGGGTGGTGGAGTGCAACACAAGCAAGCAGGACATATAGGCCTATTATTAACTGCACAACAAAATCTACGAGTTCCTTAATTATCATACAAAACCATATATAATGAGGTCATTATTAATTTAACGTTTTCAATGCTTAATTAATTACCTACTAATGGAACACGTGCAGCATCACATGATGGTAAAGTGAGAGAGAGAGCCATTGCAAAGATGAAAATGGTCACCAAAGTAAACTTCAGAGAATTGGTTGCCATTGCAAAGATGGAATGAGTAGATCATGTTGGTAGTGATCATATATATATATATAAAACAATTAGTCAAAGGACTAGGAACTAGTTGATATAAAAATAGAGAATAGTATTAATATCACTTTCTTTGAGATTATTTTTCTAACACTCATTGAATGAAATTTATATGAGTAGCACATAAATTTCACCTAATAAAAGAAGGAATACTAGAAAGAGAACATTATTAGCAATATCAAAAAATACATAGCCATGGTTTTGTAGGCGCCGGCCGTTAGGTTTGAATTTCAAGGTTGAATTTTCCAAGTTGATTAATTAATAAATATTACCTAAGAGTGGTTTTGCATTATACTTTCTGTGAGTGAAGTATAAAAAAATTAACTCATATTTTTTAAAATAAAATATAAACTCGATAATTTCTCAAAATTATTTTTTACTTTATATAACTTTTTATATTTTTAATGATCAAATTTATTAGTTATTGATAGTAATTGAGGTATAGATTTTATTTTTTTTATACTACCTATTAAAAAATTGCATTTTACAAGTTAATACAGAATTATCAAACAAACAGTTTTAACTCTTTGAACGTCAAAAAATATTTTTGAAAGAATTTTTAAATATATTTAAAAGATTATAAAAAATTCTTTTAAAAAAGTAAGTTCAAAATTTGATTTTTAAATATTCATATTTTCGTTACATCTATTTTGGGTTTTGAAATTTAGAAAATTCATAAATAATTCATCTCAATTATTTATCATTTTGTAGAGGACTAAAATTAAAATATTAAATTTTATAAGGATACAAATTTACAAAACACTAAAATTAATAATAGGCCTATTGGCAACATTTTTCAAATGTTGGTCTAGCCTGCAAATCATTGTCTTCGTTTATCAATTCCGACACACAGATGGCAACAAATAATTTTTTGGTCTGCATTTGTTTATTATAAAAGTGTTGAAAATATTAAGATTAAAGAAAAAGTGTTGAAAATATTGTGAGAATAGAGAAGTGAATTATTTCAATAAAAGAGTTCTATATATATACCTTTTATAAGAGAAGTACATGATGTCAACTCTTTAAATTAAGGAGAAATACATAATAGACTTTTTTTTTTTTGTTAGTCCTTAAATTACATCTAAGGGTTGTTTCTAACAGAATTTTTAAATTCCGAACGATAGTATTAAAAAATGATTTTTTTATCAAAGTTTTAGTTTAAAAATGTTTTTTCCACCTAGATTTTAATTTAAATTTTTTGCAAAGGAAGAATCCAAAAAGCCAAGGATCTAGATACTTTTGGTCTCGAATATGTGATCTAATGTCCCTTTCCTAAACAATTGAATTCTAGCAACCTCACCATGGTTAGGAATTCATTTCATAATGTTAGTTTGAGAAGAAAAAATTTGATATATATCAAATTTCTATACGTTAAATTTTTATAATATATAATAACTCATTAATCATCCATTAAATATAATTAGTCATGATTTTTATATATTTATATGTACATATTTATTAACTATCTAAATTTTGATCAGATATATATTATTTTCATATGTTCAAATATGTATTTTATATATTAACCACAATTTAACTCCAAATATATACTTGAAAGAAGAGTTTGAATTAATCTATTATGATTGAGTGAGATGTTGAACTTCATGTCAACTCTTTCGAATATGTTTAAAATATTATAGTTTTTAATTATGTTTAAATATATATTATTTTTTGTTTATTAAGAGAAAATATTTTGTTTTGTAGTTTAGGTTTTTATTTATTGATACATAAAATTTAACGAATAAAATATATAAAAATAGCATCCTCAACTACGAAAAAAATCCAAATTGTATCTATATTTATCGTGATCTTCCTCCCACTTGTGAAAGCCTACAAAACAAAGAGTTCACAAAAACATTTTTCAAAGACACACAATTTGTTGGTTGAAAAATAAAATTCAAACGGAGACAAATCCAAACTAATAATAAGCCAATTGGATCTGTCCTTTTTCACAACAAAATTTCAATATTCAGCAAGAAACTCAACAACCCTTATCCTCTATAATCAAGGTTGTCCAATCAAGATATTCATGATCAACAATTCTTCTTCTTCTTCTTCTTTTTTTAATAATAACGGGCATGAAAAATTAATATTTTTTAGCAATCGTAAAATAAAATACTCTCTCCTAAAGAATGGCATAGTTTGTTGGACTTAATTATACACAAATTTTAAGTAACTTATCCAATTGAATATTATTATTTCAAAATTACTAATATTATTTTTACTGGATTTGATCAAAGTTATATTTAAAGAGCTTATTTTTACTGATCAAATTTTATATTTTTAGTTTATTTCTACGCTCTCTAATTCAGTTGGAAAAAATTCAATCTTATAATATTAAGATATCGAGTTTAATTATTTTTAAAGATTATTGTAAAATAATCATTAGTATGCGAATTTGTTCGCATATTTATTTTTATTCACAATTTTTTATTTAATTTTAATTATTATTTTTTAAACTACTATTTAATGGTTACTATATATATAATTTTTAAAATATTATTATACTTTGTATTAATAATAGTAAAAAATCTACTAATAATTAAGATGTATAATTTGATAAAATCATTTATTTCTTTTTTCATTATTATATTTTTTAATATATGTATAAAAAATTTAAACAACATTCATTATCAAACGGAGTAAATTTTAACAAGACTTTGAATTTATAATTAGTGGTAGCATTAGACATAGTCTTTTATTTAGTTAATGATCAATGGTGAACAGAAACAGAAAGTAGGAATAATTCTCAAGTATGACAGAGGAAAAGCCGAAAGGGTTTAATTTTGTACTGGAAATATATGCCACATGCAGATACAGTAGCTCAGAGTCATGTGCATAGTTAAGATATTCGAGATAGCTACATTAAAATAATTGCATATGTTCTATTATATATATCACCACATCACACATTTCGTTGTAGCCGTCGTTATCATAGTCATCATCATTAACAATATCATTACTTTCACCAATATAGTAAGAACTACAGAACCTAATTTTATACAAATTAGAGAAAATATTTTGACACATAAAAATAACAATAATTTGGATGATTAATTAATATAATTTAAATATATTATATTTAGCATATATAGTTTAAATGTGTCACAATTTATTAATTAACAATTTGTCAAATGTAAATTATCACGATTTTGAATGTTGAAATAAACATGATATTAATCATAATTTATATTTGAACATACATAATTTTGAGATTTTCAAATATACACAACCCAAAAGTTGTAGTTAATAACATTTAGAATCATAATTAATTGTGTTATGTTTTTATAAATGGCTAATCAACTGCGACACTTTATTATATTCATTAATCAACTACCTACTGACATAATTAATCATCTAAATTCTGTGACACTATGTGATATTCATTAACCATATATTATTGAATTTTGTTGTCATATTTTATGTGAAAATAAGGTAACTCTAAAAATAAGGTAGAGAGGTTTTATACATATGTGTGTTGCTTATGACAAACAGAACAGAGCTGCCAAAAAAGAAGAATATACATACATACACACACGTGCTGAGCAATAGCAATATGAATTAAGAGAGATTTTCAAGAGCACGCTTTGGGTTGAATCAAGGAGACAGGACCACTGACACTAATATTCTTAAGAGAATGTTTTTTGCATTGGTTATCTAACCACAATGTTACAAATCACTAATTAAAAAGTACCCCTTCATTTCAAAATCTCCATAAAAAAATACACCTAAGTACATAAGTTGCATTAAATTATTTTAAAACAAACTTAAAGTGAAAGTCACTTTCTAGCCCTTGATCTTAATCATCATCATAGTGTTATAATTGCTAGACCTTTCTGTAAGCTAAAAGGTTGTGTTACTCATGACTTCCATTACTTAATTTGATTACTACTTTCACTATAACCATCTTTTATTAGTTCCTAAAAAAGAAAATACATGCAATTGTATCAAAAGCATAGTGTATGCAAAAGCACCCTATGATCTCATTTCATGCATGCATGATGCACATAATTCATTAAGGTAGAAAACTAGCTAGAAAACACTCTCATTGATGAGAATTTAAACAAATATTAATGAAGAAAGTTACATAATAGACATTGAACAAAATTAAAACGTTGGCTAGAACATGATAACATGTTAATGAGTCATTGTCATTGGATGAAATCATTAGAGATTATGAGGTTCTTTCTTTAACCTCTTTTTTTACATCATTCCTACCATGATACAAGTACTTCACCTAGAACAAAATATAAGTAAAAAAAAGTATGTGTATCTAATCCGAATTTTGAATTAGATACATTTTTTTTTTGCTTATACTTTTTTACAGATGACGTATTGATACTAATCATTTCAACCCTTGGAATATTGGATGTTGTGATTATTAGAGTTTTGGATGGGAAAATGAGTTTGCATGGGATTTAAAGGGTTGAAAGAGAAGGCTATACTTGTAGGAGGAAAATTATTATTCATTGCATCAATCTTGTTTCCAAGATTTTCTAATGCTTTGACTTGTGATCTAAGAAACTTGAGGTAATTAGCAGCTTCATCAAGCATTGATGCAGTGTCCATCTTTGTTCCACCAGGAACAATCTTCTGCAAAACCCTAATCCTCTCACTTATTCTTTCCCTTCTTTGCCTTGCAGCTACAGTTTGTGGATCTTTTGATATTTTAACATTCTTCCTTTTAGGCTTTTCCATCACTTCTTCCAAACCTAAATTCATCACTGGCCTAAATGCTGCAGCTCTATATATCATTTCCTTCATTTGTGCTATTGCCTCTGGATCAGGCTCTTCAATGGTAGACGACAATGTCGATGAATTCGGCTGTTGGAAATTGATATTTGATGAGCCAGGACACTTATTATCCCATCTTGGTTTCTTTGATTTTGGTGGTTTCTCTGAGATAAGCTTGAAACCACTTTCATTAGGACAAGAATTCTGAGTAATACTGAAGTAAGGATCATAATCATAATGATCATTAGTCCTTTTTGTGGAATGAACTATAGAATCAATGATTTTACCTTGATCTGATGAACTTTGATTGGAAGTATTACTCTGAGACTCAGCAGAGGAAACTGCACTGCCATAATAACTTAAGTTCAATAAGTTTTTTCTGCAGTCAGAAAAAATCATGGAGATTCCATCATCTTCAACAGAAGTGTCAGTGTTATAACTATTAGTTGCTGAAAGCAAACAATCAAGTGATTCAAGAGAGATTTTAGTAGCCTTGTTGTTTTGTGTGCCATTGATGAGATGTTGTTGGTGGATCATGTTGAAATCTTGCACATAATTGGCTGAAAGGGAAGGGCATGATTGGAATATTAAATTTTCTTCACAACTGATTCCAGCTCCTGAATTTGTGTTTGGTATCATAGTTATTATGTCTTTCATTTGATAATTAAGAAGACTTGAAGTTGAGTAGTCTCTTTCAAGGTCTTGTGGTTGAGTGTTCCACAAGTTTGGTATGTTGTTGTTGACTACAAGTTGTTGTGAGTCATTCCAAATAAGACTATCCATGTATAGTGACTACTTTGACAATTACTATCTCTAATGAAGTGAAACCAAGCCAAGAGAGAGATCTAATTCAAACTTGAATGACAAAATGATCCTTCTTTACCTATCATATTGAAGAAAATATATTTATCAGATAAAATAAATATGTACTATGTTTAGGTTCAAAATTATTGGTTATCATTTATAGTTAGTGATAAGCAGACAGGTTGATCGAGTTGGTTGAGTATTTAAACACAAGTTATAATATATAATCCAGAAAAGTATAGCAACAACTTTATAGTTGGAGACATGAGCAAAACTAGTCAAATTCCGTGATAATATCTTGTGTGTTATTTGTTTGTATTTTTCTTATCTGTTTTCTTTTTGAATAGGGTTCTTGTTACAAAACAAGTATATGTATAAATTTAGTTTTGAAGGGCTTACCAATTCTAGATCCAGCTGCTTTCAAAACCAGAACACAATCCAAGAGCCACCAGAATGAGAATCCTTGCTTAGAATTTGGTACTTAGTAGCATTAACTGCATGTCTTCCTCATTTCATTAGGATGAAAATTGTGATAAAGGGAAAGAAAAAAATTTCAGATTTAGAAACTGAATTCTATGTACTGTTTTATTGTAAAAAACTACTATTATAAAGTTAGAACTTTTAAGTTCTGTGTTTTATAACTTTGACCAAATACATTGAAAAAAATTGAAGAGAGAATAGAAAGTGATAGAATAAAGTTTGTACCTTAATCATATGCCATAGAAGATAGACCAATATTGATGTAGTGTGTGTTTGTTGATGAAGAGAAACTTATATAGATAGGAAGAACAAAAAGTACAAAACTTTTGCAATAAAACAAATATTGGTACTTGAACAATGTGAGAGGAAATTGTATAATATATATATATAAGCATTTGATCATTAATTATGCAAGGAAAAAAGGTAGGAGAGGGTTTTAATATTATTATAATATAATATATGGCTTAACAGTTTTGAGCATTACAATGGTTTTTTTTTTTTTTGGAAAAGATAAGGCTTTTGGGTCAGCTTGATGGGTGTTTTATTCCAGAAGGGAAGCATGAGAGTTCAGACAAGAGTTTTGAATCTCAACTGAATTAATTGAATATTATATTATCTTACTTTATTTTATATTTTTGTATATTTTTTTATAAAGTGGAGAAAACTCTGACCTGTTTTTGTATATTCCATGCGCACTGTAAAGTTGCAGTGAAAACTGCAGTGAAAGTTAGAGCATCTTTTTAACAGCATCATCACTCTCTTTACAAAGATTTTTGTTAATCATAGTTATAATCATAGCCTAGTGATGTTTTTCACTTTCTACTAAATTACTTGTTTAAGTCTTTGGAGGGTAATTTTGAGGAATCTACTGATTAAATATATGAAGTATAGTAGTGATGTAGGACTAAACTTTTTGCATCTGAAATTTCTCAAATTCAATGCTTAGTGGACTTTGAATGGATGACTCAAGTTTGTGACTTTTAATTATTTTTTGATACTTGATATGAGACTCCTCTGCATTTCTTCTCTGCTTTTTATATAAATGTTTTATCAGTTGTATTAAGGTTAGGGAACCACAATTTCATATTCTCTTGCACTACCTTCTTTAGTTTTTAAGTCTTTTGAATTCAAATTACACATAAGCAAATCAATTAATGTCCTTATTTATATTAAATGGGTAAATTCTAAGGTGATGTAGTTTATCATGCATCAATACTTAAAAGTTAAGTATTTGAAATTTTTAACGATGATTGATGAAAACTTTTAGAAGTATAAGTTAACGATCTTTCTCATTTTTACGGCTGAAACGGTAACTTAATTAACGGTAGTTCGACGAATTAAATTTTAAGAAATACATTTATTTTTCTATATTTTTATCAAACTAAGATCGGTCAAATCATTGTCTCAGTCGCAATGACAAAAATAATTTTATCATACAGTGTCGTTAAAATTTCCAATAACTTTTAAACATTTTAGAAATAAAAGTCTTCTAAAAAAATCTGAATTACTAATATATTTTTACTAAAAAAATCTCGTACTAGATTATACATATGTGAGAGAAAAAATGAGCAGAAATATATTTGTGAAACTTTGGCATGTGTTATTAGAGGAACCCTTCTAAAATTAGATAAAAATGATGATTTCATGAGGACATTAACATGGTGGAGTGGAGTGTTTTGGAACATGAAATTTGTTTGAAAGCTAGCATAGTTTGTTTTTTCAGAGGGAAAGCTAGCATAGTTAATGAATTAATATTTGTGGATAGAGAAAGCAAGTTACATATAATATTTTTGTGTCATCACATTTTAGTTTATATATCTAATTTGAACTTTATTAGCATGAGTTGCATATTGCTCTCAAGGAATCAGAGATGCTCACATCACATGCGCCCCATCATTATTACCATTGCATTTGTTGCTCAACTTCTCTCATGTTTCTTTCACCATCCACCCGGGACATGTAAATTTATTTTTTTGTACACAATGAAATCATAAAAGAAACATTTGCTTTGAAAAATAAGTTGGGTGTAAGTAGGTAAGTTTGGAGTAGGATATATAGGTGACCGGTTTGCTTATTGGGCTCAGCCCAACAACCAACTGCTAATGGTCCCCCACTTATATAATTTAAATTTTAAAATTTTCAACTTTTTTTGTAAAAAAAAATTAATCTTTCAATTTTAATTTTTTTGAAAAATAAATACAACTTTGAATTCTTGTAAAATTATAGTAAACTTTCAATTATAATTGTTCGCACGTAAATTTACACTTTTATTTGAACATGACAACTTCTTATTAATTGAAGAACTGATGAGATATTTAGCATCAAATCAAAAAAGTAAACAACAAATATTGGAGGTGTATTCTTATCTAATTGAAAAAAACAAATGATGGAGGTGTATTTTTAACCGATTGGGATGTCTTATTTATTTATCTTTATTATTAGAAAAATATGGTCAACACTCAAACACTCATCATGAAAGAAAAAGAAATAGGTAGACGAGTAGGGTTTTACAAAATAATATTTAGATAAATTGATGATTTATATAATTTAGAATCATGATATATTTCTATAAAGTTCAAATGTTCATGATTTTTGAAGTTAAAATGACCAAAGTAGGTAACTCGTATGAATGCATTATAGTAGTACTATAGTATATATGTCCTAGTTTTGTTTCTGCAAACTTCTAAGAACCTTTGCCGACAAAAGTAAAACAGGTTTGTTACATTAATTGCTACAAAACACACGAAGAAATTGGGTAAGAAATGGATAAAGACAACGAACAACATTAGTCAGTACCATTAGGTGGTAGACTTCGTCCTAGCCGACCCATGCAAACCCATAACATAATATAACATCTCTATAATGGCCCAACTTAGAACCACTCTTAATTATTACCCTTCAAAGAATTCTCATTGTAATGTCGACTAAACACTAAGACCCATTTGCCACCTCTTTCCAAATATGTCTTTGATTATACATAGCAAAGATTATGGTACAAATGTGAAACCAACATATGTCGACCAAAGATTATCTATCGTTGAAAGAAAGAAAAATTTATATCAAATATAAATGACTTGTCGCGGTCGTGAAAAAAGTTTCCATCTCTATCTCTTTTTAATGTTATTGACTAGTAAGTTTTTTTTCTTCATTAACATGCATGCATGTACAATAGGTTTGTCACATTCATTGGCCTTAGCTTAACATTTAACAACCAAATATAGGACCCTACCTTACCATGTGGTTTTTTATGATGCTGACCCGTACGTACACACGACACCAGGCCCAACCGATCATCTATGTCCTTTTCTTTTCTTTCTTCATGCTTCTATAGTTGAAGAATTAATAATTGATCTTTGTTCATTACCATTACAATATACCTTTTATCATTCTAAATTTCACTCGCCATTTTCCCCATGTTTTACTGACCCAAATTCTCTGAGCGTTTGTAGAGTCAATAGATTTGGATGCAAGACTTGACTGATCCACTTCCACTTAATTAAATTCAATGACTCTACAGCCGCAGTAGAAAATCAATACACAGGTTTTGCTACTCCCCATACATAACCACAATATTCCAAGTAGGTATATAAGTACAATTACAAAAACCTAATGCTGCCTTCAAGTGTAACCTTGGTGATCATGACTATTGGTTTTGTTCATGATATCATGATTGTTGTTCTTCCCTAGCTAGTATAAAATACATTCAACGTGCCGCTCACTTCTTTTTTAATATCCATCTGGAATTTAAACAATATACCATCTGATAGTCATTTCCTTCAATGTAGGTGTTGGATGTATAACCATCTTATTTACCACTTTCAAGACTTCAACAATCAACACGTGTCAACATACAAATAAAGAATAGACTGTGAATGTCTCAGGATGAGTTTGAAAATTAATCATTATAATAATCTGGACCATCTATAAATATTAAATACCAGATGAATAAAGTATTTGAAGATAGGAGATGTACTTCCTCTATTACATGTAGCATCACATTTTAACCATCAGCATTCCAGAAACCCGAACACAATCTATAACCATCATTCTATTATCCAATCATATTACTTGTACAAAAGTGTTTATGAAATAGAGACAAAAATCTGCCCGACCCAAGTCTTTGACAGATTAAAGTGATTTCTATTCTTCATTAACATACATTCAAAAATACGTTGAGTATTGTGAATCATACAGGTCTTGTTTAGCTTACAAGTTAGGGGATATATCGGCAAGATTCAAGGCTGCTATCAGTTTGAGTTAGTACCCCCTTTGAATAATGATATCAATACAACATTCAAAAATGAATTGAAAGCTTACCCCTGTTGATACTGTTTATTTTCTTACCCCGGCATGACAGCAGAACCTAGTCTTGAAACATTACAAAGACAGAGGTAAAGAACAGACTATGAGTGATACTTCACACTGAATATATATGATATATTCACAAAGAGTATTGTTTACTCATATGACCAAACATGCACTTGCATTGCACCTCAATCTTCTTCAATTATGCAACAATCTGACAACTTTAGGATATGGGCTACTTGATGATGGACCGGTCGCATGAAAAGGAATAATAATCCACATTTGGAGGTTAAGAACTAATCCAACCTTTGGAGGCTCTGCATAAATAGATTATATGAGAAATATTAGAAAGTTGGCAACAATGTAGTTATCCATGCATACTTGCAAATGCTACTACCATACAAAATGATTCTGTACATTGATGTCAGAGTTTTAGGTAGCAAAAAATTAGTCAAACCTTGCAGCATGAAAGTGTGTGCCTTCCCATTTATCAACTTGAAGACCCAAGCTTGTTATCTCCTGAAAGACATGACAGAAACAGAGAAATAACAAAAAGGGGGTAAATAATCAAACAAACAAACAATAGAACTGTGCACAAACATTTGGATTATTAATCCCAACTCTCAATGACGCACAACTACATTAGAACAAGAAATCATGTAGAAGTGCTATGGTAATTGATTGGTCTTTTTCCAAATATAATCCAAATGAATTGAAAGTCACTCAAAATTCATCAGACACTCAAGGTTCAAACTGCAAAGTAGTCCATCCCATAAGTAGCAGAGAAAACAAAATGGTGCCTAACCTCGAAATGGAAAGGTTTAAATGATCACTGATCAGCAAAGCTCTAGAAGGCAAACACACTCAATATGAGGTGTGTGTGGGAACATGTCAACTGGCTGTAGGCTTATTAGCTTGTAACAACCTTTTATATTCAGCTCTGCCTGCACAAAACCGTCAACAACTCAAATAGTTGCATTTCAAAGAACTAGAGCTAAAATTAAATTAAACAACACATACCACACCATGACAGAGATAATCAAGGTCACGTGCACATGTGGCAGGATTGCACGAGACATAGACTATGCGAGATGCCCTAAGATTTAGCAGGAATTTAATCAACTTCATGTGCATTCCTGGGCGGTTGGGATCTGTATTGTCGCACAAAATGACAAGAGATTTTAATTGTGATCTTCAGTCAGTATGAAGAGTATATATGATCAGCAAGTTAATACTTGAAATAGAGTCAAGTTAGTTTTCTCGGCATGGAAATATTCTGTTGATGCCCTGAAGCAATCATTAATGATTTGCAAACAGCCGCATAAACCAGCATATCTCCCTCCATACAAGAAATACAAAACGAAGCAAATACTGCTAAAATGTAAACAAATGCAGAACAGTTATTCGCTTGCTTCAATGAAACAACATTCAAAATGAATGGGGAAAAAGTGAACAGCAATGGCAATTTCAACAAGTAGGATAGATCCACATACATACTTTGGATCAAGACTACAGTCAATTTAAACAAATTACACAAGCCAAACTAATTTATAAAAATAAATATAACAATAGAGTAAGTAGGAATATGGACACGTAGAGCAACGAAACCTGAAATAACAATGTCAGGTTTAGGAAAGTTCTTCCCGAAATTCTCGTCAATTTTATTAAGATCACCCTGAACAAAGGTTGCATTTTGTATGCCATTTATCTCAGCATTAAGTCGGGCATCTGAGATGGCTTGAGGAACTACTTCGTAGCCATAAACATGCCTTACACTGTTCAAAATTAGAAAAGAAGACATTACTTTAATTGTTTGACAGTTTGTCCTAAACTACTAAAACCAAATGTAGATAACAGATTACCTTCTTGCAAGTGTCAGACCTATAGTGCCTGTTCCACAAAACAGGTCCAGGACAATTTCTGAGCCATCTCCTCTAATGCCGGAACATTCTTCTATAAGTTTATACAAAACTTCTGCCTAATAGGGAAAAAAATTGCTTATATTTCTTTCCCGATGGTCATGATTCATTTCAAGAAAAAAAAATGGCACAGGATCTAAAGAGAGCCAAAAAAATTGGCATATTGTAAACCTGATGAGTATTTGTTTGAAAGAAAGAGTTTGCTGATATTTGGAATTTAAGCCCTCTTAAAGTCTCTGTAATGCTAGATTTCCCGTACAAAGTGTATTCCTCCTCCCCAACAGATGTGTTACCAACAGAAGTATTTACATTATTCATGACGCTTACCTATCATTCATGCAGCGAAGGAACGTCAATGGTATTAAATACAATATATACATATAGTTTGCAACTAAGGTTAACAAGGTCAAATATCCACACACACAAAACTGAGACAGTTGGTTTTAAATTTAAATATTGAATAAAATGACAATTAATTAATGAAGGAAACCCAATACAAAAATGAGATTTTTACTCCAAACTAAAATCACATCACTTTTTTCAAGCAATCTCATACATATCCCCCTTCATTGCTTCTAGTTTGCTCAGCATCAGTCACCTCAGTTCCACCCCCTCCCTATTTAGTTAGTAGTGTGGTGTTACAGATCCATCCCCGGGATATACCTTGAAATTTGAAATCTAGGAGTCAACAAAATTGATAGATATAGTTAAGGAGCAATTCTCCTAAAACTTAAAAGCTTAAGATGTTAGGAAGAAGCGCCACATAGCTTCGTGTCTTTTCCAATTAGACATCCCACGGGCTATAGCCATTTTGGCTTGAAGCATGAAGAATGCATAAGCCAATTTTACCTTGAATAGAAATTAAATTTGATAAAAAAGAATGGGCGTAGCAAGGCTCAAAACTCTAGACCACTTGATCATAGAAACTCTACTGCCATGTTAAGACCCACTCTCAATAACCTTAAAGCACTTAATAATTTAATATCTCCAACAGAAAAAAGAGAAAAAAACCTTATTTCAAAGCATAATAAATTTTAGGAGTTTGGAAAGTTAAGGAAGACACACATGTGGAGAAAGTTTGGAATGTATAATCGTAACAAAAATTGAAAAACTTAAGTACCCACCACTTCGGTAAATGCAGAAACTTTATCAACTAGGACCTTCAGCAACTCGGGTTTGTAGGAAGAGGTCACAAAGTTGACCATTATTTCAGGAAGACCGGTCATTACATCTCTGGAACAAAAAATTAAATGTTAATATTGATAGAAAACAAGGTACTCTTCAAATGAAACATTATTATTTCTCTCCTTTAAATTTGATGCCTTCTTCAAGCATTATTTGCTCACATGATATATATTTTTGTTGAAAATTTGGAATTGAAACATTATGGAGATTGTACTTATCTTATGATTAGATGACTTTATTGTTTAATTGAAATTTTCTATATAACATATCTACCCATACATGTGCCCTAATTTTTAGAAGAAGAAAAATCCAACTCCACCCATTAAAATTAATTGTTTGTTGAGCATTATCCGGTGTAGGAAATCTCACATTGTAAAGTAATATGGTTTGAATAGTAGTCATAAATGGTGGTCATCCCTCACCTTATAAGTCATTTTGTGTGGTTGATTTCAACCCATATTCGAAAAGAGTATAAGAGTCTATCATATATTTGTTGGGTCACTCATATTATTGAGTCACCTAGGTTACCTCCATATGCCATTCCTGGGCATTAGTGTTTGTTGAGAGTCACACAATGGATAATGATATGGTCTGAACTGTGGTTATAAGAGGTAAGTATCTTTCACCTTATAAGATGATTTTGTATGGTTGATTAGAACATAAATGCAAGAAGTAAAATGTGCAAGTGTACCTAAAACAATTAAGACAGGGAACATAAAATATAACTTAAATACCTTCCACTTCTCAGCATCAAATGCTTAAGAAATCCTAAGTGTGAATGAACATTGTAGGGAGAGAAACCGAGTTGAGGATCTCTCCAACATTCTTGGATAGCTGCAAGAACCTATTCAAATGTTCAAGTCAAAACATAAGGAGAGGGTAATAAACTTCCCAGTTGGGATGTGAAATCAAATAAGTGTAGGTTACTGTCACAGAAACAGGCAACAGTTGAATCTTACAAAACTCTGGAACCAGATAAAATTGTGTAACTAAAGCCACAAAGAGGAGTGTCCAATGTTGTGAGACGAAACAAGGGAAGTCATAAAAGGGTCAGTGCCTCATTGGTATTTCAGATAAGGCCCTTTCAGTTAAGTACACACCTCTGGCGTCTTACAACACATTTCTGTTTCTGTGTTTCAGTCTTCAGACACAGAGCTCTTGATAACCAAATTTTACTATAAAGTGTAAACACCCTCCCAGCCACCCACAAACACACATCTAACTTTCTAATGGAGTATAATTGTCAAAATGATCATGAATAGTTAAATTGTCAAAATGATCATGAATAGTACGTAATGGAATGAAATAGAATGATAAGATATTCCATTGTTTGGATTAATTACAAAAATTGAGGGAATGAAATGGAAAGTGATGACATCCTTATTGAGACGTCAATGGAAGATCATCTTCAATGGAAAGGGACCTTTGTTCAATTGTTCTAATCCCCTCCACCCCATGCATTTCCTTTCCACTCTATTCCATTACATACCACCCAATCCAAACATAAAGGTTTTTTGAACAAACTAAACTTGAGAAAATTGGAGACCGCCAAGAAAAACAGATGGCTGACATAAATTTGTACGACCGTTTTTTAGTTTCCTAGCCAGGTGGTTGTCTTATCTCTTTCTGTTACAAGCTTTTCACTTTCCGGCCTGCCACGTCTAGTTAAATGAATAGATTTTGCCTCTGGCGCCTATGGGTAAGCTTTCTGGTTTAAAATGCTTAGTTTGTAACTCATTCTAAGTTATAAATAAATAAAATAACATTCCATACCTTGTTAGCAGGATCAGTTTGCAGTAAGCACTTGTCAACATTTAGAATTTTATCAAAAAAACCAGGAATATGCAATCCCAATGCATAATTTTCACTTCCGCCGTCAACATTTCTTTCGTGCAGTAACTCTTTAGGCAACCATTTATGGGGACCAAATGAGAATTCCATCTACACAAAGAAAGAAACAAAGGACAACACAAGTTACTTATCATCCAAATGAATCTACATCATATATATGAGGCCTACTTGAATTGAATTATTTGAACTTATCTACTAACATAAACACTTGTGAAACTTTTGGGAGAGTTTATGAAACTTATTTCTATAAACTCTTCAAGATAACTTATCAAAACATATGATATATGACAACAACTTGACTTCATTATATCTTTTGGTATAGAAATAACTTATACATCCCATGTTTAGGACCTGGTTGAATTGATTTATTTGAGTTTATCTACTAGCGTAAGTAATTCTGAAACTGTTTGATAGAGCTTAAGAAGCTTATTTTCATAAGCTATCCAAGATAGATTACGAAAACAACTTATATTATACAAGAGAATGGTTTGACTTTATTTCATCTTTTGTGATAGAAATAATTTTTACATAAGTATGTATGCCATAAGTGCTTAATTAAGTTTTCTAATCCAAACATTGTCTTAGCTTTAAAAAGTGACAAACAGAACAGAGCATTAACTAACTAACTAACAAACCTTGTTTCTATAATGAAACTGAATGTCACAAGGAACAATAGGCTTCATAATACCATGCAATTCCAAATCTTTGTGAGAAAACTTTCCAACATGTACGATTAAATCACGAACTTGTTCCTCTTTAGCTTTAATCTGAGCCTGATAAGACAAATTCTGCGTTTTGCAACCACCACAATGAGGAACATAAACACAAGGCGCATCGACAATGTCAAAGGGAGGAGTTAAAGTTTCAAGCTTAGTAGCCTCAGCGTAATTTCCCTTTTTGCGAGTGACACGACCAATGAATCGTTCGCCGGGAAGTGCACGGTCGCACATGACGACGAAACCGGTTTCAGTGACTTTGCAGAGTCCTTTGCCTTTGTAGGCGAGGGATTCGCAGAGCAATTCGATGGTTTGGCCACGCTTTGGGAAATAGGAATTGGCATTGGCATTGGAATTGGAATTGGGATTGGGGGTTTTGGAATTTGAAGTTGTGTTGCTGGGTTGGGGTTGTGGTTGTGGTTCGGGAAGGGAGCATGAGAGAGTGGAAAGAGGAAAACGATGAGATTGAGATGAAGATGAAGGTGGGAACTTGAACTTTCGGATATGGAGTGGGAGAGAGTTTGTTAGGTTTGAAATGGTAGTCATTTCGCGGTTATGCAATACTACTACTGCTACGCCTGACAAGTGTTTGATTATTTGCTTATTGAAATATCATGGTCACGACACTGTGCTTTGAATCAGAAGCATAAACAAACATCAACATGCTTTTTGACAAGTTTAAGCTTTGCAGCTTTGTCTAATTACCACAAGTAAAATAGTTTTGCGTTTATATTTTACTATTTGATCAATAAATGTCACTACATTTCATTTGATGATCAAATTTATTAACCTAATGGTACAAATAAATTTGCGTATGGCGTAAGATTTACTTTGTTTTTGTTTGTGTACTATTAAATTGATCAATTTTAAATTTTAATAAAAAGAAATCTTTAAATTAAAATCAATTATAACTCCACATATTAAAAAAGTTGTATATAACATACAAACATGTTCGAACTAATTTTGACTCTTTTAAAAGTGAATATGAATTTATTCAATTTTTTTTAGAGATGTATCTATTGAATTACTTAAAGATAAATTATTAAATAAACAATCATTTTAGTCTCGAATACATTAAAGTTTTAAAAATATATCTAATATGTTTTTAATTAATAATTTCATGAACCAAATTTACTAAAAAAATACACATTCAAATATTAAATTAACTAACGAAAAATCCAATTAAAAACGAAGATATTGTAATTTAAATCCACCATTAACATTGCTAACATATTTAAAGACGCAAATGGGTGTTTAATCTTTCTTCTTTTTTTTTCAAAAGCAAATGGCTGTTTAATCTAAGTTATCATCATATGCCACTTCCTTTACATAATAATATTCTAAAAATAAAGTTATATAACATTTTTTATCCAAATCGGCATTTTGTTCTCCTTTTAATGTACATACCCAAAAAAAATAAAAATAGAATTCGTTCTGTTGTATCAAGATCTAATATGATTCTATCAAATTTACCTTACTATCGGGATTTCAAAGAATTATTTACCCATTGTTGTGGAAATTGATAAACGCTCACAACAGCTGATTTTGATGGACTTATAGCTAAAGATTTGACACAATAGTTCACTGAAGTTAAAGATTCTAACACAAAAAGGGTTGTGGTATTTTTATTATTATTAGAATAAAAATGATAACTCATCTACAACAAGTGTGTCCAACCCAATGATATGGCCTTTTTTAATAACCTTTACTATAATTCATCGTGATATTTCCCCTCTACTACTGGTACCTCCTCCTGACGAAATTCAACCAGATACCTAGCAGCTAACGAGGCGTGAAGTGCAGCACCATAAGGAAGTGCATCTTCGTTGATTTTGAAATAAGGTGAATGCACTATATGAAGAGGTTCAGCCGAGGGATTACGCATTCCAAGAAGGAAAATATATCCAGGCAAAGCCTGTTGATAGAATGCAAAGTCCTCACCTCCCATCACCGGTTGCATATCATTAACTTTGTCGACACCAAGCAAACTCCCCGCAACACTTCGGAAATAGTCATGCAATCCAGCGTCGTTTATAGTTGGAGGGAAGAAAATCTTCTCTTCTTGAAGGAAGTTGACAGTTGCATTGCATCTGTGGACAGCAGCTTGTCCCGTGATAACCTACATAAATGAAACAGTCAGCGCCTATACCTTATAGGATTGCAATGATAACTACAACATTAGTACAATCATTAAGTGAAAGTAATAAGATAAGAATGACAACAAAAGAAAATTCGCCACGTAGAATTTTTCATGCAAAGGGGCCGTGTCTATCTCGATTTGAATCCAGAACATCTACTTAATGTATGTTGCTTAACAATTTGTATAACAACTATTGTAGAGCTCATTATTTCCATTTAAAGCACAAAATGAATCTATTTTTCTTCATAACGGACCTGCTCAATCCGGTTTCTCAGATGCATGAAGCTTTCATGTGAAAAAGCTCGGAAGGTACCACCAATTGTGACAGAGTCTGGAATAACATTGAACGCACCACCTCCTTGAAAATTTCCCACAGTCACAACCTGTGAGGATATTATTTATGTTAGGAAAGGCACAGAGGCCTCAGGTTTCATCAAGTTAAAAAAACATAGTAAGCAAATAATATTGTGGTATGTTTCCCAAAACATTTTTTTTCCTCAAATAGCCACAAAACTCAAGAGGTTGCAAGATAGTGTGCCTCCAACATGAGTATTGCTGACTTGGACTCTGCCAATACTTTCTTTTTGTATATCCATTTGTTCTTTCTGATTCCCATTTGATGTTTAACTGTTTAAATAAACACATACTAGCTATATAGCACCGACACTTCAGATTGAAGGTGCATTCGGTGTCGGATACGTGTCAGTGTCTGACATCGAAACAACACCGACACATTTAGTTTCTTCCAATTTTCAAATTATTATCAGTGTCGTGTCCTTTTTTTGTCAGTGATTCATAGCATACAAGACAAGGAAGCTGCTTTGACAATGACAGATTCAAAGAATGGTGCAAAATAAGTTCTAATGAGCGGTTAGAAGGGAAGCAATAAATGAAACAAGCTGTTTACCTGGGTGTCCAGGGGATCAGCCTCACGAGAAACAATATGTTGTAAGCTAACAATCACATTGGAAGCTGCCACTATGGGGTCTATAGCATGTTGAGGAATGGCAGCATGGCCTCCTTTGCCACTTATTATTGCTTCAAAGAAGCCACTTCCTGCAAACAAAGGACCAGACCTAGATGCCACTGCACCTAAAGATGTGTCATGATTGACGTGTAATCCAAATATGGCTGAGACATTTTTTAAGACTCCAGCATCTACAATTTTCTTAGCCCCACCACCTCCTTCTTCTGCTGGTTGAAAAACAAGAACAACAGTTCCCTATACAAAATAAGGAACGATATAACATATCCATAGAAGGATTAAAACAGTCGAACAAGATAATTCAGTCTCCTATGTGTTTGTTAGAATTGCAAGAATAATTGATGCATTGACTTATGTTTCAAAGACTTAAGTAGCATGCCATATGATAGGATGACTGTAACATACAAAGTTGGCATAATGAAAACTCAAAATTTGGCAGCAGTTTGACAATATGCAAATAAACAGAAGTCGTTTTTTACTTTGGCGTGAATGAGCTAAAAACACAGAAACATCTTAAACAGAAAAAGTGCATAACGGTTGGACGGGAGTGTTTTAAAGAAATTGCTTGATGTCACGAAAGAGTTCCATCAAAGAAGTGTTGTGAAAAACTATCAATGGCCATTGACCCATGTTTTCCATCAAAAGCAGATTGAAAATTTTCTCCTTTGTTGAGAAAATCTGACAAGCATGAGTTCGTGAAATTCAAGATTTTTTTTCTGTGATATATAGCATTGTTGGTGTTTTAAATTGCAGTCCACAACTGTTATTGTAACTGCAATAAGGTTTCAAAAGTTTCCGCAACTATAGCAACCCACCTGCACATCAGCTGGATTCGTTCACAATTTTCCATAATGTTTGTAGTTTATGCTATTTAATGGCATGCTTGGTTTTAATTTTCTCTACACAAGTAATTGAAACTAGAAAAAATAAAGTGAAAATAAGATAACATTTTTGTAATTTGAAAAAGTAAACTAAAATTGCAGATAGAAATTTTTTTTCTTAAACCAAAATGGTTGCAATTGCAACAGCAGCCTCTGTTGAAACTTTATGTCAAAAGAAAAACCTCTGTTCAAAGATCACACATGTTCTTGAGAAGCAGTGACCTCCTCACACTCTCACTCTAAATTATTTTCAAAATCAGTACATTAACAAAGCATTAAAAAAATACCAGCGCATAAAATTATCTCATGTATTAAGGAGAATGAACATAAAATAAAAATGTGAAAAACCATACCGGCAAATCTTTTTCAAGCTCCTTGAGAATCTTTGCAGCACCAAGAAGCATAGCAACATGAGCATCATGACCACATGCATGCATCTTTCCAGGTACTTTACTCTTGTGCTCCCATTCCACCAATTCCTAAGTTTAACAAAAAAAATCAATAAAATAAAGATAAAAAAAAAAAAAATATCCTCTTAGTAATACAACAAAACCAAAAATTTCAAAAAGGGTTGAACTTAGAGTTGCAAAGTTGCCATCTGGGCTAAAATGCACTTCTAGACCCCTAAGCTGCACAATTCGACAATTTTGGTCCCTTAACTTTATCCCCTTTTGCAAAAGTCAGGCATGTCCGAGTCAACGTTAATGTGGACTCATTTTAAAAAATCCACATACATGAAATTTAATTAAATAAATAATATATTGTCATGTGACCGTTGTCCAACGGTAGCATTTGGTCAACAAAACCTAAGTTTTATTATGCGATTTCTTCTTTCCATAGACAGAAGAAAATTGGTAGAAGAAATCCCATAATGAAACCAAGGTTTTGTCATAAAATGCTGTCATTAGACAACAACCATGTGACAAGATATTTTTTATTTATTTTTTAATTAAATTCCACACTTGAGCATACAAGTTTTTAAAAATGAGTGTACATGGGCGTTAACTCAGTCAAAATGAGTCTACATCAACATTGACCTAGTCAAAATCAAAGAGTCTGAATTTTGCAAAAGGGGATAAAGCTAAGGGGCCTAAATTACTATTTTCAAAATACAGTGGCCAAAATCTGTCAGATTGTAAAACTTGAGGGCCAAACCTGCATTTTAGCCTTTCATTTTTCAACAAACCGAGATTAAAAATTCATGATAATAATTAAAAAATCAAAACCATCATAAAAAAATGTAGACCTCCATGAGAAGAGCATCCATGTCAGCTCTGATTGCAACAAAAGGAGGAAGACCAGTTCCTATGTAACCAATAACACCTGTGACTGCAACTGGGTGTTTATAAGGAATACCCAATTCATCCAATTTTGCTCTAATCAACTCACTAGTTTCAAATTCCTCATAACCCATTTCTGGATTCTCATGAATCTTCCTCCTTATATCCACCATCCAATCGAAAACTTGAGGGTTTTTTGCTAAATCAAGGAACTTGTTGATTGGCAAGTTGTCATTTGAAGTGGAGGAGGAGGAATCTGAGAAGATTGGTAAAAAGCAATTGAAAATGATGAACAATAAGTTCACCCATTTGGAGAAACCCATGAATGCTTTCAACTTTGAAGTGGGAAAGAGAAGAGAAAGATGTTAGAGAGCCACAAATACTCAAAACTCACTACATGTTATATATGCAATGGGACAACAGCAGGTAGTAGCAGAACTGTTATAGTATTATAGTTCTTTTTTTTTTGTTCTTTTTTTTAATTATTACTACTATACTATATTATTGGTACATTCATCCTCGTTTAAGAGAATTATTTATTTGACTAAAGATAATTTCTTTTTTTGAGAAAAGGAGTATATTAATTAATCTGTCTGTTTTTTTGTGTCAAACAAACTAAATGCATTCATGGTATTTTTTATCTTTTTTTTTCTGAATTCAATGCATTCATTTATAATAATAGAAGAAATACAATCTAGAATGTAATATTGTAATATAAACTATTGAGAGGAACATGTAAGAGATAGATACTCTAACAAAAGTACGAGCGTTACCATTTGCTAACCGTCTAACAAAAATAACTTTCAAGTTGTTGCACAAATTAATTTGTGTCTAAAGAATCAACTAAAAATGGTTTTTTTCCTATACTATGCTTTTTTGTCAAGATCTCTATTTATTATAAAGATAGATATAAGTGAGGTGTTAGTGGGACACATTTTCAAAAGCATTTTAAAAAGTAGATTCCACCAATATCTCACATGTTGAGTAACAAAAGAAAAACAATATCTCAAATGTGTTTACCTCTTGTTAAATGTAAGTTCTCCATGTCTTTTAAGAAATGGAAATTATCTCAACTATATTTTTTTGTACACGAGTTTTAAAATGTCTTAGTAAAAGAGTTTTAAAATATCTTAGTAAAAGAGTTTTAAAATGTCTTAGTAAAAGAGTTTTAAGGCGTGGATGTCGTTTATTATTTGGAACAATTAAATTTTGGTTGAATAGTATTCCTTCTACTCTCAAATACAAAGAAAAAATTAAAGAAAATATTTAGTTTAAGACTAAGGGTAAATACATTAATTTTTTTGTTTATATTTAAGATAGAGAAATTGAATCAAACAAAAAGATAAATGAAATATTGTTGTTCATAGCAAATAAATATATAATAATACTAATAATAATAATAATAATAATAATATAATTAAAAAAAAAACAAATAAAAAACAATATCATTTGTCATTAATTGTAATACGGGAAAAGCAATATTTAGTATGATTCAATACATTTGATATTTATTGATTGGTCAAACTTACATATCCTTATTTTACATAAATAAATGGAGAGAGATTAATCTAGAGAAAAAAAAATGGAGAGAGATGTTAAAATAACCCATCAATGATATTTTTCATTTTCTAAGTATTTGTAATATTAATTATTTCCTATAAAGAAAATAGAATAGAACGACAATTTTTTTTACTTAGTCAGAAGAACAGTATTATATTATTATATACAAATAATAATTCAAAACTAAAATAAGTCCACATCCCCTGCACGTGATAATTTCCATTTCTCCATGCCTGTCTTACCATTTTTCTCTCATAAAAAGCATTTGACAAATATCATTCGGTCAGTTTTTATTAAGAAAATTATGTTTTTTTACTAAAAGTAAGAAATTTATATAAATACTACTATTGAACCATTTGATTTTTATCGGAAAATAATTTAATTTTTTAATTCGGATTGGTTGCATCTGTCAAAAAAAACTGGATTGGTTGTAAACCGTTCTTGCATAGAGTGTTGTTTTTAGGATGTTTTTAATATGGAATTAAAGAGAATGTTGTAAAACATTTTTACACCACATCCTATTTAAATTCACTATTTTGCCACGTCACTCCATCTTTGTATAGTTATCTTGAAACTGATAAAAATAATAAAGTTTCGTTTCAATGTAAAACTATTTTATACCGACCATTAAACTTTTAATGTTATATTAAATTGTATAAATATATTTGGGGGCTTAGCTCATTTTATTGTTACATCCGTCAATAATGTTTATTAAAATAAACAAATTTCTCTAAACGAGGAGGGATCAAATTACACTACTGATATAAAGTTACACTAATCAATAATGTTTTAACGGATATAAATTCTATAAAATTATGGTTAGACTGAAAGTTTATATCATAAAAATCATCTACGTAAAATTGTGCATATAGAATAATTTAATAGATTATCGAGACTCATCAAAATTAACGATATTTAATAAAAATATATAAAACATTAATTTTAACGACATTTAATAAAAATATATAAAACATTAATTTTAATGCATCTCACTAACCTATCAAATTATTTTAGATTTTTATATAATCTTACATAAATTATCTATATAATATGAATTTTCAATCAACCGGGTTCGATATGTACCTAAAGCAATTAAGACAGGGAATAAAAAATATAACTTAAATACCTTCCAATTCTCAGCATCAAGTGCTTAAGAAATCCTGAGTGTTAATGAACATTGCAAGGAGAGAAACCGAATGTGGATCTCTCCAACATTCTTGGATAACTGCAAGAGGTCAAGAACCTATTCAAATGTTTAATCAAAACATAAGGGGAATGTAATAAACTTTCCAGCTGTGATATGAAATCAAATATGTGTAGGCTATTGATAAAAAAACAGGCAAAAAGGGTCGGTGCCTCTTTGGTATTTCAGATAAGGCTCCCTTCAGTTAGGTACATTTATGTTTCTGTGTTTCAGGTGGCAAGCTCTTGATAACCAAATTTCACTGGCTGATGATCGTTAAGTGTAAACACCCTCCCACACACATCTAACTTTTTAATGGAACATAATTATTAATCTCAGTAGCTTAAGTATGTTTCGATTGGTAGCATGTGTTGGAAATAATGATGATTTTAATGAAAGTTTGTTGGAAATAATGATGACATTAACGAGAGTTAGTGTTGTTGTGAATTAAAAAATAAGAAAGTTCCACAGAGGAGGAATATCACACACTAGTAGGGTATATAAGGTGAAGGTATTGGTTTTGGCTACGTGAAGTATTATTTTCAAACATATGAAAATTAATAAATTAATTATTTATTTTAGGGACTTCGTGGTTGATAGTCTAAATATAAAAGATAGCAAAAAAAAACTTTTTATATAAGTTATAAATTGTTTTCATCCCTTTTTTGTTACAAGCTTTTTGCTTTTGCCTAGGGCTAACCTTTCTGGTTCAAAATTCTAAGTTTGTAACTCATTCTAAATAAATAAAATATTACCGTTATTAGCAGGATCAATTTGCAGTAGCCTCTTATCAACATTTCTTTCGTGCAGCAACTCTTTAGGCAACCATTTATGGAGACCAAATGAGAATTCCATCTACACAACAAAAGAAAACACAAGTTAGTTAGTTAGTTATGAACCAAATGATGCATGAGATAGTATCCGTCAGAATTGATTTATTTGAGCTTATTTATTAACATAAATAAGCCCTTGTAAAAATGTTGGATAGAGCTTATGAAGCTTATTTCCATTTGTTCTCTTGGATAGAGTATGAAAACATATTATTTTTAATAATTTAGTTTGAAATGCAAATTGAGTTGGTTTGAGTGATCGAATTCGCATATTAACTAAAACTCTTATAAATACTAAAGCTAGCTTATTTTATCATTAAAAAATACAAGAAATTCGAAACAATCACGTACTCTAACACATAATTTTTTTCCTTAAAATATGTTTGTAATTTCAAAATTACTGTTTAAACCATGTATATATTCTAATGTATTCAAACCATCTTCCCTTAATTTGATTCCTAATTGGCATTTGCTAGAAAAGATGCACCAAATGCTTTCAGAACTCTTTTATAATCAGATAGGGCATTCAAAGATCTAAGGAATTTGAAACAGGCCAGCCACCCACTATGTTGCATCTTTGAAGTAGCACTCTCTCTGCTTTGAGATATAATATATATCAAACATAATATTTGTCATTTACATCAAAAATTATATGCATGACACAATTTCAATGGTTTTCATCAGCCACACAATTTCAATGGTTTTCATCAGCCACACAATTTCAATGGATTTTATTAGCCACTACCCCGTGATTTTCGCCATAATGAATAGAAAACCATTTTTTTTTCTTTATAAAAGTGTATTTTCATGACATGCGTAAGCAAAATTTGTCATACTATATAACATTCTTGAATTGATAAATGCACATAAGTAATTGAGTGACTTATAGCAAACGACGTTTTCATAATATAACATTCTAAAAAAAGGATTATGGAATTATTAGAATTTGAATTGATATACGTTCATAAGTAGCTGAGAAGAATGCATGACAATAAGAGATTTTACTGATGGCTGACCATACATGGTGATTATTATTTGGAAGCGTTACATGCTCCCAAGTGGGATTCTTGTGTTTGTTGCCAATTTTCTCTCTTAAAATTTAAGAATTTTCCCTTTAAGTTTCATCTACAACAAATGTGTCCAACCCAAATGATATGGCCTTTTTTATAAGCTTTTGTTATAATTCATCATGATATTTCCCCTCTACTACTGATACCTCCTGATGAAATTCAACAAGATACCTAGCAGCTAAAGCGGCATGAAGTGCCGCGCCATAAGGAAGTGCATCTTCATTGATTTTGAAATACGGTGAATGCGGCAAATGAAGACGTTCGACGGAGGGATTCTCCATTCCAAGGAGGAAGATGTATCCCGGCAAAGCCTGTTGATAGAACGCAAAGTCCTCTGATCCCATCACCGGTTGCATGTCCTTAACTTTATCAACACCAAGCACACTCCCGGCGATACTTTGGAAATAGCCATGCAAGCCACCATTGTTTATAGTTGGAGGGGATAAACCCATCTCTTCTTCAAGGAAGCTGACTGTTGCATTGCATCTGTGGACAGCAGCCTGTCCTGTGATAACCTACACAAACGAAACAGTCTCAGCGCCTAACAAGGGTTCATGTCTATCACAATCCGAATTCGAATCCAGAACATCTCCTTAATGTATGTTGTTTAACAATATGTGTAGCAAATATTGATGATGCAAGAAATAAATAGAGCTCATTATTTCCATTTACAGGACAAAACGAATCTATTTTTCTTCATAACGGACCTGCTCAATCCGGCTTCTCAGTTGCTTTAAGCTTTTGTCCGAAAAAACTCGGAAGGTGCCACCAATTGTGACAGAATCTGGAATAACATTGAATGCACCGCCTCCTTGAAATTTTGCTACAGTCACAACCTGTGAGCATCATATTCAAAAATCATCGTAAACAGATAATGTTGTGGTATGTTTCCCAGATTTTTTTCCTTGGTTCACAAGATAATGTGATAAGTTAGAGCTCATCTAAGTAGAAGTCCCAAAAGAATACAAAGCTTTTAATGCTTCAAACAATGATAATTTGATAACAAGGATATGGTGTCAAATTAAGTAAAGTGACAAAAAGGTGTAAGTGATGCTTCTAAACTAAAAGTAGATAACATAAAAGAGTGACAGAAAACTAGGGAAGTCAAGAATTGTTAAAGAAAATGGTTTGCTGAGATGGACTCTGCCAATGCTCTCCTTTTGTATCCATTTGTTTTTTCTAATTCCCATTTAGGGTCCATTTGATAAATATAACAAGAGACATGATATAAATAAGTTATCATATCAATTAAGGGTTTGATGAACCAATAGAATATCATAAGTTAATCCAAAACTCTATTTTATTGTGTCTCTTTATTTGAAATTTTTATCATAAATATGAGTTGGGTTAGAAACTAACATGATATGATAAGAACAGTAATTTACTAAATTACTCTTATAAAATATAATTTAAAATATAACAAAATATAAATATAATAACAATTTATAAAATACAATCTAAAATAAAATAAGAATTAAATATAATAAAATATAAATATAAAAAAAATATGATTTTATCACAAGGGTAGTTTTGTCTTTTAATATAATTTAATAAATTAGTATTCAAAATTATAAAAATATGAAAATCAATTGTAATTTTAAAATAAATATAATTTTTTTATAAGGTTAATTTTGCCATTTACATGTATCATATCTTTATTTAGATTATCTAACAAATAAAATAGAATTATTTAGTTACTCGTAATTTTTTTTTTAAAATTAAATTGTTTATTTAATAGAGTCAATGGATAGTTTTTAATATAAAATTATTTCATTACTTATTTAGTTTTTTAGTATTTTTTGTTAATTTATCATATTTAAAAATAATTTGAAAAAATAATACTTATGTAATCGTTCATAATAGTAAATTTGTTATTTAAAAATGGTATATCTTATATCATGTCATAATGAGATGTGTACCAAATATATGACAAAATAAAATGTTGTTATCATGAGTGTATTATTGTCACAGACATATGTAGTTACATTACATTTCTTCCAATTTTCAAATGATTATCAAAGTCCTTGCCGTGTTTGTGTTAGTGTTGCATAGCATACAAGATAGGGTGGCAGCTTTGACAGTGACGGATTCAAAGAATGGTGCAAACTAAGTTCTAATGAGCAGTTAGAAAGGAAAGCAATGAATGATATAAGATGTTCACCTGGGAATCCAGGGGATCGGCCTCGCGAGAAACAATATGTTGTAAGCTAACAATCACATTGGAAGCTGCCAATATGGGGTCAATAGAATGTTGAGGAATGGCAGCATGGCCTCCTTTGCCGCTTATTATTGCTTCAAAGAAGCCACTTCCTGCAAACAAAGGACCAGACCTAGATGCCACTTCACCTAAACGTAAGTTATGATTGACATGTAGTCCAAATATGGCAGAGACATTTTCTAAGACTCCAGCATCTACAACTTTCTTAGCCCCACCAGCTCCTTCTTCTGCCGGTTGAAAAACAAGAACAACAGTTCCCTATACAAAATAAGAAATTATATAACGGATCCATAGAAGGATGAAACCAGACGAACAACTTCATTCAGAAAGGAAAAAAAAGTTTTAATTCTTTTTCAGTCTTTTGACTATGTGTTGGTTAGAATTCCAACAATAATTGATGCATTGACTTATGTTTCAAAGACTTAAGCAGTATGCCATATGATATGATGACTATAACATGCAAAGTTGGGATTGTGAGAACTCAAAATTTGGCAAAAGTTTGACAATATGCAAATGTAAGAAACAAAAATCATGTTTTGAATTTGACTTGGTTGAAATAAAAACACAGAATAATCTTAAACAGCAAATTGTTTAATATAATTGGCCATGGACCCATGTTTTCTGTCAAAAGCAGATTCAAAAATTTCTCCTTTGTTCGAAAAATCTGACACGCATAACTTTGTGATATTCATGTTTTTGTTTTTGTTGTGACATATAGCAATGTTGTTGTTTAAACTGCGGTCCACAACTGTTATTGTGACTGCAATAAGGTTTCAAAAGTTTCCGCGACTATAGCAACCTAACTGCACAAATTTTCATAATGTTTCTAGTTTCTGCAATTGAATGGCATGCTTGGTTTCAAAACAACACACCGATATTACTTTATTTTCTGTTTTCATACTCTCTACACAAGTAATTGAAACTAGAAAATAAAGCAAAAACAGGCAACATTTTTGTAATTAAAAATGTAAACAGAAAATGCAGATAGAAAACTTTTTCCTCAAACCAAAGAGGTAGCAATTGCAAGTTGCAACAGCAACCTATGTTAAAACATAAAACCTTCAAAATCACACATGTTCTTGAGAAGAAGTAACCTCCTCAAATTCCAATTTTATTTCAAAATCAGTAGTGCATCAACAAAGCATAAAAGAAAATAATCAGAGCATGAAATTATCTCATGTATGAAGAACAATGAACATTAAAAATAAAAATAAAAACATACTGGTAACTCTTTCTCAAGGCCCTTGAGAATCTTTGCAGCACCAAGAAGCATAGCAACATGAGCATCATGACCACATGCATGCATCTTTCCAGGTACTTTACTCTTGTGCTCCCACTCCACCAATTCCTAAGTTTAACAAAACAAAAATCAATAAAATATAGCAAAAAAAAAACAATATCCTCATAGAAATACAACACAACCCAAAAATTGCAAAAAGGGTTGAACTTAGAATTGCAAAGTTTTCATTTTTCAACAAACCCAAATTAAAAATCCATCATAACAATTAAAAAACCAAAACCCTCATAAAAAAATGTAAACCTGCATGAGAAGAGCATCCATGTCAGCTCTGAGTGCAACAAAAGGAGGAAGACCAGTTCCTATGTAACCAATAACACCTGTGACTGCAACTGGGTGTTTATAAGGAATACCCAATTCATCCAATTTTGCTCTAATCAACTCACTGGTTTCAAATTCCTCATAAGCCAATTCTGGTTTCTCATGAATCTTCCTCCTTATATCCACCATCCAATCAAAAACTTGAGGGTTTTTGGCTAAATCAAGGAACTTGTTGATTGGCAAGTTGTCATTTGAAGTGGAAGAGGAATTTGAGAAGATTGGTAAAAAGCAATTGAAAATGATGAAGAACAAGTTCACCCATTTGAAGAAATCCATGAATGATTTCAACTTTGAAGTAGGAAAGAGAAGAGAAAGATGTTTGAGAAAGCAACAAATACTCAAAACTCAATATATATGCTGTGGGACAACAGCAAGTAGTAGCAGAAACAGTTGTTGGAGTATTATTGTTCTTCTTTTTTTTTTTTTACACCATTGTTTTTATTTATTTTATTTTGAATAAATGATTAATATTACCATAAATTCTTACGTGATCTTTTGTTTTTTTAATTATAATATTATTGTTACATTAATCTTCCTTTAGGGGAATTAATTAATTTATTATTTGATAAAAGGAGTGTATTAATTAGTCTTTGCCTAAGAATCCATAAAAAGGATTTTTTTTTTTCTTAGATTGTGGACTCATTTGCTATTTATTATAAAAAATAAATTTAACATTCTAAATTTAAAGATTTTATAAAAATAAAATAGAAATTGTTTCTTTGTTTATTATGATAAAAAATAACTTTTTAAAAATCAATTATAAAAAATTGTTTCTATAAAAAAAAATACTCAAAAATAGTTTTAATTATTTTTATATTTTAAACTTTTTTTAAGTGTGATAAACAAATGAAAATTTCTAAAATAACTGTTTAAGAAAAATATAACAAACAAACTCTATAAAACTAAATGTATTTAAGTAAATATATTTGACTTTTATATATTTAAGGTATATGATTGAATTAAACAACAAAAAAATGAATTATTGTTGTTGGTAGAGAATATCTATATAGTAATAATAAACATTATTAACAAATAAAAAACAATATTATTTGATATGATATAAAAATAATATTTAGTATCATCTAGCACACCCAATATAATTGATCGGTCACTTTTTCATATCCTTATCCTTATTTTACACAATTACATGGAGAGATGTGTTAAAATAACACATTAATTATAAGTTTATTTTTGTAAGTATATACTATTTTGTTGTAATTTATTTTACTATAATTTTATTTTTAGTGTTTGTTTCTTTTAAAATACTATTATATCATATGTTTTATTTATATAATTTTTGCGTGAATTATTTTTTGACATGGAAAGTTAAAATAAGATATATATAAAATATAATAAATTTATAAATACATTTTATTACAATAAAAATAGTAAATAGAGAGACAGGAGACACTGATTTTCAATAAAGAAAATAATATATATATAAAGACAATTTTTCACTTTGTCCAAAAATATTATTTTTATTATATAGAAATAATAATTAAAAATAAAAATAAAATTTAAATTGCAACCTGAAAAACGATGAACATGTGCATTTGAAACTGCGGCTAGTGTAGTTGTTTGTGTCTTGGTCGTGTCAGGAAGTCCACATCCCAGCATGTCACTATTTCCAATTCTCGATCACTTTGACTGCCTTACCATTATTTTCTTATTAAAAACATTTTAGAAATGCCAATGGTGATTTTTTTATTATTATATCTTTTTGTTTTTAAATTTTCAAAATACCTTATTTTAAAAACTACGTGAATACTTTATTTATTTATTTTTTTTAAGTAAGAGGTCATTCTATATAGAAGCAATCATTTGAAGTAAATTTTACAAAATGTAATAGAAAGACATTCCTAAGGAAGCGACCTGTAACTACTTTTTTCTTAGAAGCAATCTGTAACTACTGTTTTTTTTTTTAAGTGACATGTAATTAACTATTAAAAAATAATAATAACCACATGTCGCTTTCCCATAAAATGATCTCTTAATTAAAAAAAAGTAGAATATTTAGAAAATATACAGAAAATAGTATTATAATTAACTTCCATATACAAGAAATAGTATTATACTAAAAACGATTTATATAATTTTTCTAGAAGATACAGAAAATAATATTATAATTAACTCTCATAATTTTTTTAAGTTCAAGTGTTATATTCAAATTTTAAATAAGACTCAACTTAACAATTTTAATATTTATGAATTAAACTGAAACTGAATGTAATATTTGGTATCATTCATAGAAGTCAATTAAGATTCTACCATATATTATGAGAAAATATATATATATACACCAAGATATGAGTAAATAATTACATAACGAACTGCATAAATAGTAAAATATAAATATTATACAAAAAATATTGCTAAGAACATACTGTATTTTTTAAGAAAAACAATTATTTAATTAAGAACTTTTAAAGAAAAATAGTTATTTACCTGAGTACGTTTTTAACTTATTTTTCCAAATGTGTGCTTTTACTATTTTTAATGTTTGGAAAAATCAGTCTATTAAAAGAAAATTCATAATCATTTCTCACCATACTGGCATAGTCCTTATACATGATAATTCATAATATGTAGATGCTTTCTTACATAGAACCAAAAAATATAATTATACGTTTAAAAATATTAATCTATCCTAAACATAGGAAACCTATAAGATTATGTTATCTAAACTATATACAAAATTTATTAAAAATTGATATTATTATTCTACTTTTTCCTTATTATATTGGTTATAAAAAAAGTGAAAAAATAATTAGTAATATTATGATATGAAAATAGTTGATGTATTTAAAAATTTAAATAAACTCCTATAAACGTTATAAATTATTTTTAAAAAATTGTTGATTGTCTCCATAAATAAACACAGGTCTTTTCAACTATTTTATCTTATTTTATTAAACAAAAATATTTGAAGGTTGCACTATTTGAAAAATGGTTAAAGTCAAACACATTGTTAGTAGAGTTCTCATGTTATAAAGTATTGAAATTAATATGCATTTTGTCGGTATAATTAGTACCAATCTTTATAATATATCATTCTATTTGTATAAAATTCTATGCCTATACACGATTTCATCATCTCTCTTGTGCTAGCTCGTATTGGGAGGTGTATGTTATGGTACAGTGTAATGTTCCAAACTGTTATAATGTATTTAGAAATTCAAATGAACTCTTGTAAAAAGTGACTTAGAAATTTTAAAGACATTCAAATGCACACATTATCTCTCTCAATTCACAAATCTTCCACCAAGATAAGATTACAATTTTTTCAATAAAATATGACCAAAATCTACCAACTTAATTAATTAAGCACAACCATCGTCAATATTAACAAATTCTCATACTTCGTCTATATGAAAAAATAAAATAAAATTGAAGGTACATGCATTTACTTCTAGATTCAACAAATTTGAAATAAAAAATCACCGCTAACAATATGAAAAAATTTATATATTGATTTTTTCAAACAATTATATAAAAAAATTAATGGATACGAGAAAACCCGCGAATGTGATCATCTAAATAAATTTAATTCGCAATTTAACTCAACTCATTCAAGTTCAGATTTAAACCGAACTAATCAATTGAAGTTCAATTATGTTCGATTTATATAGTGAATTTAACATTTTGAATTTATGAATTTAAAATTTTAACTATATTATTATTGATATATAGTTAAAATTTAGTTGTTGGACTATGTTTAATAATTTGTTGTTAATTTAATTAGTCTGTTGTTTTTGTGAATATACTTTAAGTTCTAAATGGTATATTGTGATATAGTTTTGTTATTTTTTAGATGTTTAAATATTTAAAATTTAATTACATTTTCTTAAATAAAAATTGATTTTTCTTTATTATCAACCCAATCCAACTCGTTTATAATCGAATTAGTTTGATTTGTGTTTGATGAAAAAATAAAGTGTTTAATCCAAAAAAAGTTATTCAGCTTGAATATTGAATTTGGGAAAAAAAACAATATAACTCAACTCATGTACATGGATTTGTTGGTTATAGATTAAGAAAAATAATTTTGATATTTCAATAATAAATCCGTTTGTTTTAGGATTTTTAAAAATTGATTTTGATTTTATATTTTTAAAAATAATTTTTAGAATTTATTTAAAAATAATTAAAATTATTTTAATTAATTTTTACATATTAAATAAAATAAAAATTCTTTTATATTTGATTAAAAATCAATAATAAAAAATGATTTTTTTATAACATGTCAAAAACAGTTTTTTATTTTAAATAATTTTATATTATTTTTAAGATTCTTCTTTTATTAAAAAATTACGCAAACTTTTGAAAGTAACTATTTTAACGGAAAAAATACGTAACAAAACTCTTAAACTGTACGAGAAATTTCATAAAAACATATGAAATGAGAAAATTGCTCATGTGGGTCAATGAAGGGCCCAAAAGCAAAAATAAACCCTATATCCCCAATTTTTGTTCTTGGATTTTGCATTTTCAATATTGATCGTTGGGAACCTAACTTCTGATATTCGGTTATCACAACAGTTCGTTCACCTTCATTTTCAATTATTCGCTTCGTTACCCTTAATTTGATTCTAAGGTATTTTATTCTTCAACACTTTCATCACATTGTATGTGTTTGATCGATTTCTTTGTTTTTCCAACACCCTAAATTCATGTAATTTACATGATCATGAATTCGTTGACACCATTTATTTTTATTTTTAATTTTCAATTTTTTTTATGTATTGCATCGCATAGAGTCGTTAATCCTAATGCTTAAAAGTTGTGGTTTTTTGTTTCGTGGTTGAGTTCATAACATTGAAGTGATTGTGATAAATAGTTTCTGCTTTCACCTTAACTGAGTTATTGAGATATAGATTAACGTTAATTGTCGCTGAGAGTCTCGGTTCTTGTGATATCTATTCATATTTTTGATTATTTCCTTCCTGTCTTGATTCCTTGTTATGATTTTTATATTAATCTGAAACATTGTGAACCTTAAGTTTTCTTTATCTGTTTCTGTTTGGTAATGGTTTGTAAAGTTTGAAGCTTGTGGGGATTAAGCAGCGTTTATTAAACTAATTAGGGTTGTCAAGGGCTGGCAGATATCTGCCCTTTCAAATGGTCTCTAGTAACGAGCCTATGCACGCATGTTCTGGAAAGAAAAGGAAACACGAGATGGGTGATAATGCTGATTGCGTCGAAGAGTGTTCTAGGCCAAAAGAAATTCAAGGGGAAAAAGATGTGATGGAGAATGATGTTAATTGTGTCAAAGAGGGTGCTAGGCTAATAGAAATTCAAGGGGAAAAATGTGAGATGAAGGATAATGCTAACTGCGCGGAAGAGGGTGGTAGGCCAAAAGAAATTCAAGGGGAAAAAGATGAGATGGAGGATAATGCTAACTGTGTTGAAGAGGGTGCTGAGCCAAAAGAAATTCAAGGGGGAATGGAGTTGGAGAAAACGGCACAGAGTGTGGAATCCATGGATCGTATATCACATTTGCCTGATCACGTCATTCATCAAATTCTTTCCCTCCTTCGAAATGTGAAGGATGCAATCCGAACCAGTAGTTTTTCCAAGAGATGGAGATCACTGTGGTATTCCTATGGAGTGTTGATTTTTGATGAACACAAGTTTGCTGCTGGAATTGAACCTGAAGATGGCAGTAATAAGGAAAGTATGTTTAGAGATTATGTAACTGACACTCTGCGTACGTACCTTGAAAAATGTTCGCAGATACAGAAATTGTTGCTACATATGACCTCCTATGACTTAGTAGATACTCCAGTTGTGGACAGCTGGCTAACTTTTTCCTTCGCAGCAAATATAAAAGAACTAGATCTCCATATTGGCTTCAAGGATAGCAAGCGCTATACTGTTCCAGACATTGTCTTTTCCTCCCAAACATTGACCGGGCTAAGGATAAGTGGTTGCATACTGCAAAGTTGCAGCAATATAACACTTCCTCACCTGCAGAAACTTTATCTACGAAAAATTCACCTAGCTGAGCACATTGTTCTAAATCTGATATCCTGCTGCCCTTCAATAGAGGATTTAAGATTCATACAGTGCTCAGGTTTGAAATACTTGTTTGTTTATAATCTTATCAGTCTCAACAGAGTTGAGATCCACAACTGCAATCAACTGAAAAATGTTGATATCTGTGCTCCTAATCTTGACACATTTTGGTTTTCTGGCAAGAAATCGACGCCTTGCAAAGTTAGTTTGGAACTCTGTAAATCTCTGAAAAAGTTGACGATAGAGCATCCACAGGTGACTCGTGACTTTTGTGAAAATCAGTACTTCAAATTTCCATTACTTGAAAAATTGGATCTTTGTATTTCCGACAAGATGAAATCTATTTCAATATTTAACCCATGTCTTAAGAGACTTGCTTTAAAAGGATGCAAGAAGTTGAGTTATGCTCAAATAGTTGCTCCTAATCTTGTTTCTTTTGAGTTGAAGGGTGAAAGCATGCCATTTGTTGACTTTTTCCCTTTCTGCCTCACTGATGCCAAACTTTCTTTTGAATCTAAAACTGAAGGTAGAGATGTTGGACTTGGACATGGTAATAAACTATGGTTTATGATGAGGCCTTTTATATCGAGGTTCAATCCTGAAGGATTTAAATTGGTCATTCATTCTAATAAGGTAATGTTCTTCTAAATTCCTACTATTATATATCGTAGTTGGTTGGCTTCCTTGATGAAATGGCGTTGCCTTATTTTTCTCACTTGGCTTATTCCCAGAATATTATTATTCATGAAGATTTGAACACAGTCAAATACCCTCCATTGCCCAACCTGGGCTTTGAAATTATCAAAGCATCAGCATGTCTGGAGGATATTTTGTATGGTTTATTGCGGACATTGCATCCAGTTTCTGTATCTGTAATTTCTTCCTCCGACAGCAAATTCCCTGAGGTATGGCAGCTCATTCTTTTTCGGTTTTTCAATACTCAAGATCTCTATAGCACCAACAATTTTGATCCAAGGCGTGTCTCAATGTTCAACATGACACCAACATATTTATTACATTAAATTAATTTATTTTCTCAAATAATTACTGGTGTCGAGGTATCAATGTTGTGTCTGGTGTCAGTGTCAATATCTATGATTCATAGCACAAGATACGTCCATTTTGATTTTTAAAATATTTGTTATCAGCGATTAAGCGGCATTTTACTTGCTGAAAGCCTACTTGTATTGTTTTTGCTATTAACTTTTAAATGACTTGATTGCAGTCAGTGTATGAAATGATAAAGATCAAAGACGAGGATGATCCAGTCTGTTGCAGATATAACACTTCAAAAAATAAATGCTGGCGGCATTTCTTGAAGGATGTTAAGTTTGAGAACTGGGAAGAAATGCTTGATGTCGGCGAAGCCTCTGAAGATGTAAATACTTCTACTTTGTATTTTTGGTTGCAGTTGTCATATACAACAATGCCGTGTCAGATGAGAAATCTTGGATTATCGTGGAATTCTCACCAACCTGATGTGGAGACATGAAAGAGATTTATTTAGTCATTGATTGACAGAAAATTCTTTAAAGAAAGTTCTGCTTTTGGAATCAATGCCATTGGCATTTTGTATCTCTCTCTCTGTAGTTTCTTCTTTTTATTGTGATATCAAAATAAAGTTTAAGTGATCAGTGATATCTTGTTTCGAGCAACATTTTATATATTTTGAGCATGATTCTCCAGCCCTTTTAATTTGGACACCTTTATATATTTTGACCATGAAAACAGAAATATATTGTAGATTCTAGTTGATATACAGAGCACTTAATAATAAAAAATAGTATCTTTACATTGAAAAGAGAAGTCTGTCATCCCATTGCCCAATACTGGATGGTGGCCAGCTACAAATCTGCTATCACTTCATAAATTATGAAATGAAAATTAGTGAATTGACATTTGTAGTTATTATTCCTTATAACTTATTGTGCTTTATTAAAACTCAAAAGTGATATTCTTTCAAAACTGCTCGATTCAAGATACTGCACAAAGCTCCCATTGCTTATATCAACATCATTCTTCCTTAACAAATAATAGTTGTGCTTTCATACAAACCATACTTGCTTATTTCGATATCTGGAAAATACCCTCTTGCTAGTCAGATAGCCCTTATGGTAAAGAAACACAATCCTTATTGTTTTCCTTTTGTAATTTGTATTTTTAACCTTCGACAATTTTGAGTGAGCTTAATGGAGAATTGGTGTTGCCTCCATCATCTATAGCATCCCACGCATCATAACTAAAACCGTCAATTAAGCTTAAAGTACGAGGTCCATTTTAAAAAGTCTCGTAATAAACTTTTTAATATTAGATCCTTTATTAAGATAATTTTTTTAAGGTTTCGATTTATTATTTTATTATTTTATTATTTTTGTGGATCTAATTGAGAAGCTCATGCGTTTAATATTTGTCAATTTTGATTTTTATTTAAAAAATTTTTAAATTTTTTTTTTCCGAATAAATATCAAAAAAGAATTTCTCAAAAAAAAAACATTGATATATAGAAAAATATTTTAAACTGTTTTTAACAAATTTATAGTAATGACTCGTTAATTTGGCCAATTAGAAAAATGAGTGGAGGTAAACTCACAAATTTTTTAATTTGTATGAATTAATAAGTTACACATAAGGTTTATTTGATAAATTAGCAAATCCCAATAACTTGTTTTATAAAGTATATGAGAAGAAACATAAATATATACCAAGTATGACTTACACAAATTATTGGAAATAAAAAAAAAATTAGTTGTAGATACAACTTATGTAATCATTCAAGTTGTTTAATAAAAAGTAAAATGAATATGTGAATTTGGACCATTAATTAAGACATAAGCCCCATTCTGTTTTATATTTGAACATGTGAATATTATATTGCAAGGCCTGGCATTTCTGCAGCATGAGCCGGGGGGCTTTCCTGAGCCCAGCTTAGAGCATTGACCCATTCACACAACTTTATGGTCAAGTGCAGTTTTTCTTGGCGCTTTGAGCTTTATAAAGCTTATCATTACATTGTTGCTTAACTATGTGACTTTCTCTTAGAGACCTTCCACTAGAGGTGTGTACGGGTAGAGTTGAATTGTTTTTAATCAATTTCTGAATCGAACAATTTTATTTGAATTAAATTTTTAACTTATGATTTTTTCATCAAACTCAAAACAAATCAACTCGATTATAAACGGATTAGATTCGCGAGTAATAAATAAAAATATTATATCATGTCAATGAGTTAAGTTTGTGAGTTCAAAATTTTATATTCGCTATCAAAACTAAATATGATTATGTTTCAATTAATTAATTCAGATTAGGTCCAAACTTAAATGAGTTCAAATAAAAAATTAAAATATAAGTTGGACTGATATGGAGGGATACATGGTTACCAATGGATCCATAACATCACACGTTGTTCTAATTTAAACAATTGTGTTTTAGCTTGCTTAACAAATTAACCTTATTCAAGTATATGATTTTTGTGGTCACAAGTATTATCTTTCTAAATTATCTTTCTAAATATTCTATATATATAAAATTGAAGATTCTATATATCCATATATATAAAATATAAATAAAAAATTACATATATCTTAAACAAATTACATGTATCTAAAGAAGTATTTCATATACATTTAATTTAATTTATTTATATTTTATTAGAGAATAAACACGTGCTAAAATTGCTCTTACCAACCTTTTCCAAACTCTTGTTTATTATTAGTTTATTACTCATTACTCAGCTTTCAATTCAATGCGACACAAACACTCATGAACATGCACCTCTCTCGTAACCATGAGCAATGCTTGCCACGTCCACAATATTTCAACAACTTTCTTCCACCCACCACATGGTCAGTCGAAGGGTCTTAGATTTTAGGTCTAAAAAATAATAGTTATTTAATAAAAAAAAATTTACATTAAATAGTTTATGAGATAATTAATTATATTTAAATTTTATTTATAGTTATATATTAATTCAGTTGATAAAATATAGAATTTTGAGCCTTTTGTCTCATTTTTATTTAAAATTATGGCCATTATTGTTATGCGCTTTACGATTTGAATGATATACACTAAATAATTTTGATTGCCAGTTAAAATTTAGTTTTATTATATTTTAAAAATCATAAATAATGTTTATGTTAAATCTTATTTGCAATATATGTGTAAAAAATAACTTTTTATTATTATTTTTATAAGATCCATAATTTTTATATTATTATTTTGCATTTTAACAAGAGTCTCGTTTGAGTAAAAAAGTTTCATTTTTAATTACTTTTGACTTGAGATATCCATCGCATATACATTTTACTTCACGATATAAACTCATTCCTTTTTTCTATTGCCAATTAAAAATTAGTTTTATTATATATTTTTAAAATTATAAATAATATTTATTCTAAATTTTATTTGTGATATATGTATACTCAATAATTTTTTGAAGATTAATAGTTTTTATATTATTATTTCACATTTTAACAAGAATTTCATTTGAATAATTTTTTTAATCATTTTTAAGTTATCATTTTTTTACTTGAGATGCCCACCACATATTTTAGATGTTATTATATTAAATATCATGTTTTAAGTTTGAATTTAAAATTGTCTAATTATGTAATAGTTCCATTACCATTTTATTTATCTACTCTAAAAAAAACTATTTTTGTTGGAAAAACCGACGAAATAGTTAATATTTTTAGAAATTTACACATGCAATTGCGAAATCTCGAATTTGTATTTGATATATAATATTCAACTTAATAATATCAATTTTTTCTACTGAGTTAAAACTTAAATATTTTTAGATAAATATTCAATTATATAATATTTTAGAAGGTATAAATATATGCATGCTAAACTTATATTTTTATTTTGGATTTGTGCTTCGGTTTAATTTCGTGTTTCCTTTAACTGATAATTATATTATCTTGAGATATAAAAGAACAAAAGTCTACTATGATATTGATTAAAATACATTGAGTCCCATTCGTGCTTGTTTAACTTGTATATTCAATTAATTTTAATGATAATATGATGATATAACCTCCTCATATTTGAATAAGATCCAAATCAAATTCTTTTTAGCTTCTCTGAAAAAATAAGTTCTAACATTGATCAACATAAATTTATGTTTTTCCATATCCTACCATTGATTCAATATAAAATTAAGTTAATTTAGAATTAAATTAAATAAAAATACAAATAAAAGTCAATTAAAAGTGATCGAATCAAATTTTTTATGTGATCTTTATTTTATTTTATTTTATTTTATTAAAATATGATATTTATTCATTAAAAGACACAAGTTTATAAAAATACGATATTTTCATAAACATAGAAATATACAAGATATTTAATGTTAACAAAATATTTCATAAACATGGAAATATACAAAATATTAAACATGAAAATACTAAAAAATTTACCACTGAGCCGCAATTTTGAAAAATTGACTAAATTTTTTATTTTAACATCTTATTTAAAAGTTTCTCTACGTTGTTTCTTACTTTGCAAAAGACTTTTTTTATATTAAGAACTTTATTAAAAATTACATTTGGTTCTCTAGGCAAATTCATTTAACTAGCGTGTGAATCCTCACCCAAATTTATTATTGTCTACATAAATAAATTTAAACTAACAAAATTAATATAGATTTTAAACTAAATTTGATTCATTCAGATTATTTTGTAAAAAATATTAAAAAATTATTATTTGACATCATGTGATAACTACAAATAAACATATACAATAATAAATTACAATTTCTAATTTAATTTAAAGCAAATAGAATCCGTTAAACATTTATAATTTTTGAATATAATAGAAATAAAATTTTGATATTTTATTCTTTGAATAAGAAATATAAATATGATAAGTTTCAAATAATTAATACAACACATACATAGTAGTAATTTATATATTTTTTTTAATAAAAAGACATAATTGTTCATGCGATCCATTAATTTAACTTCAGTTAATACTTCAATCTTTTATCTTTTTTTCTTCTTCTCAATTTGGTCATTTATTTAATTTTAAGTAAACAATTTGATATTTTATGTCTTAAAATATTAATAATGTTATCCTTCTTTTTACAAAAATTCATCAAAATTTCTAAACAAAACTCATAAAATTAATTATCATCTTCAATATAATGCAAATTTCATCAAATTTATAATTCAAACATTCAAATAAACTCATATTTTCATTCTTTATATTTTCTAATTTTTTTAATAAATTAAATAAAGGACCAAATCAAAAAGAAAAAAAAAAGATAAAAGATTAAAGTGTTATCTCAAATTAAGTTAAGGGACCACAAGAGCAATTGTGTCTAATAAAAAATAGTATTTTTTTTGTTTGAATATGCAATGCATTAAATATTTATAATTTTTGAATATAGAAATTTGATGTTTGAATTTTTTTAATAGAAATAAAAATATGCTAATTTTTGGATAATAAATAACAAATATATTATTGAATAATCATTTTTGAATAGAAATAGGAATGTGTTAATTTTTGTATAATTAATATAAACATATATAGTAGTAAATTATAATTTTTTTAATAGAAATACCTTAATTTTCAAGTAATTAATACAAATAAATATAGTAGTAAGTTATAATTTATTTTTTGAATATCCAATACAATAAACATTTATTATAATGACTAGTATTTAGTCTTTTTATTTGGATAAAATTAGTCTTTACTATATACTAACCTACCGGATTGGTTCTGTAAAAAAGGGAACATACATGATTTGTTTCAATTTATCCGTTTATAGACACAAATTCATTCAATTGATCAATAAATTATACCTTTAGTATATTAATAAGCAATTAAATTATTATTTAATTTTAATATTTATTAAATTATTTTATTGACTTGGGTGATTTTATTACGTCAATGATGAATATAAGGGAATAATTAATGACTATCAACTTCAATCATCATTAAGGGTAACTTATTCACCTGCTATATGATGTTTTTGTAGCCTATAAATTCAAATACACATTACAACTTCTTCATTAAGCTTATAGTTATCTAGTGAAAAATGAAAATGAATATTAGAGAAACATTTTTTGTGATATTTACATTTGTATTGTTGACATGGGGGAATGCACAATCACTTGTACCAGCAATCATCACATTTGGTGACTCTACTGTTGATGTTGGGAATAATGACAATCTTTCAACTATTTTTAAATCTAACTATCCTCCTTATGGAAGAGACTTTCTCAATCAGGAACCCACTGGTAGATTTTGCAATGGAAAATTAGCTACTGATATTACCGGTGAGTATATAAATTTATAAATATTACATTGTAATACCAATGTTACACATATATACTTACTTGTTGAATTGTTTCTTTGTGTAGCTGATACACTTGGTTTTACAAATTATGCACCTGCATATCTTAGCTCTCAAGCAACAGGGAAGAACCTCCTTCTTGGAGCAAATTTTGCTTCAGCTGCATCTGGTTATGATGAAAATAGTGCAACTTTTTATGTAAGTTCGTGACGAACAAAGCGAACACGTGTATTAGAAGATTCATGTTTTTTAACTCTCTTACTATCTTTTTTTTGGCAGGGTGCAATTCCATTGTCCCAACAGGTCAAATATTACAAGGAATACCAAAGTAAGCTGGTCCAAATAGCTGGCAGTGAAAATGCATCAGCAATTATTAAGAATGCATTGTACATATTGAGTGCTGGAAGTAGTGATTTTGTTCAAAACTATTATATAAATCCTTTGATCAACAAATTTATCACTCCTGATGAGTATTCTGCACGCCTTGTGGATGTATTCTCAGGCTTTGTTAAGGTATTTTGTTTTTTTTACTCCCTCTCAGGTTCCGAATATATCAGAAAATTGAGTCAATAAAAATTGATGTATCAAAGATAGTAATTGTTACAAGGTGCTTTATTTTGAACATAGGACTTGTATAATTTGGGAGCTAGGAGAATTGGAGTGACTTCACTCCCACCATTGGGTTGTCTACCTGCAACAAGAACTTTATTTGGATTGTTTAAGGATGGTTGTGTCACAAGAATCAACGACGATGCTCAAGGATTTAACCAGCGAATAAACTCGACAGCAGAGAATCTAAGAAAACAATTTCCTGATCTTAAGCTTGTTATCTTTGATATTTTCACACCTCTCTATGATCTTGTTAATTCCCCATCAAAATTCGGTAAGTAATATTCTGACTAGAATAACATATGGTATTCATTTTTTACACTACTTATTGTTGTGACATTGGATAGGTTTCACGGAGGCGAGGAGAGGGTGCTGTGGTACTGGGTTTATAGAATTCACATCTTTATTGTGCAATGGAATGTCAATCGGAACTTGTTCTAATGCAACTGAGTATGTATTTTGGGACAGTGTTCATCCTTCACAAGCTGCTAATAAAGTTCTAGCTGATGCATTGGTTCAACAAGGCATAAGCCTTATCAGTTAAGGATTCATACGGATTTTATTTTACATACATTTTAGAATTTTCATTGTAACATGTTTTAATGTTTCGAAATACAATTCGGCACCTTCAGTTTACATACTGATATTGTATTGTGACCTACCCTTGGGAAAAATAATGATTTATTTTGGCCCGAATCACTTGTATCATAACGGTTACTTAATGAATTGGTGCTTTGAGATTTATATAGAGTGTTATGATATTATTGTTTACCGATGTGGGTCTTTTGCTTAGTGCCCTTTTCACGTGAGCATGCACATACACAGTGTCAGTGACACACCGATCCATAAGATCACGAGTTACTTAGTTAGTTAATGGTTGTTGTAGTTTACCTGGTTGTGTTTATCATGCGAACAAATTATTAACATTATCCAGCAAGTTCAGCTTTGGCTGTGCAGTTTGGTTCGATTTTGAGGCAAATATTTATCCGATTTAAATATAAAATTACATGTGATCTGATTCGTTTTGAATGAATAAAATTTAATTTGATTTGATTCAATTATACGCGATTTAATTTAGAATGATTTTTTTAATATCTAAATTAGAATTGTAAAAAATTATATTAACACTAATATCATAAAAATACGGTAAAATAATAAGTTTGATACAAAGTATAACATATAATGTATTAAAATTTAACATTACGATATAACAATCATCAATTATGTTTAAAATATATGAAGTGGTACAAATAATTAAATTAAACTAATAAGTATTAAAAGGAAAAATGAATAAAAATTAACAAATAATATATAAATGCAATATAGCATGTTAATAAAAAAAGTATCAAAAATTATATATACATATATTAAATCTCTTCTTTTGTAAATGCTCAATGAATCATAAGATTTTCTATACTTTGTAGTGAAACATCATTTTTTCACTATAATATTGATTACCAGTTTAACGTTTTTCTTTCATATACTCTGTGACATTGTTTTAACGGAATTTCTCCCATTAAAAGAAAAAGCATAAAACTATAATAATTAATCATTTTGCTATAAAAGAAGGTTCTATATAAGTGCTAAAATTATTTTTAGCAACCCTTCCAAACTCTTATTCGTTATTACTAATCACTCAACTTTTCAATTTATCACTTACACTAATGAACATATGTACCTCTCTTGTGATCAAGAGTAATGTTTACTACATCCACATAATTTCAACAACTTTCTTTCACCATAGCATATGAAAGAAATAATGTTCACACGAGAGTGTTTGACCAGAAAGTAAAATCACATGGTAAAGCTATAATTAAAACCTATGCTTTCTGGAAAGAAGAAAAGAAGTATTAAAAAAAGGTCTTAGTATCTAACCACTCTAGGCAAATCATTTAATAGCTATACGTTCAACTTCAACCATCCTTCATCAATAAGGGTCATTTATTCAGCTGCCATATGATTTTTTCTACCCTTATAAATGTAAATACACATTGGAATGTCTTCATAAGCTTATTGTTAGCTAGAGAAAAATGAAAATGAATAGTAGAGAAGCATTTTTTGTGATATTTGCATTGGTGTTGTTGTCATGGGGGAATGCACAAGATACACTTGTACCAGCAATCATCACATTTGGTGACTCTGCTGTTGATGTTGGGAATAATGACTATCTTCCAACTCTTTTCAAAGCTAACTATCCTCCTTATGGAAGGGACTTTGTCAACCATAAATCCACTGGAAGGTTTTGCAATGGGAAATTAGCTACTGATATTACTGGTGAGTATATAAATTTAGAAAGTTATAGACATCAAAATTGCTTTCTTAGCTTAGATTGTGTTCCAAACTCTTCACACTACTTTTATGTGAGTCTCACAGTTTTATCTTTAGTAAAAAGTCACAGGAGCGTTTATAAAATACTCTTAGTCTCAACTCTCATGCACTGCAAGATTTTTTAGTGTACTGGAAAAGATTTAATACTAATGTTACACATATATTTACATATATAGTTTTTTTTTTTCTTATTGAGTTGGTTCATTTTGTAGCTGAAACACTTGGTTTTAAGAGTTATGCGCCGGCATATCTTAGCCCTCAAGCAACAGGGAAGAACCTCCTAATTGGAGCAAATTTTGCTTCAGCTGCATCTGGTTATGATGAAAAGGCTTCTATTTTGAATGTAAGTTTGTGATGAACAAGGTGAGCACGTGTATTAGAAGATTCATGTTTTTTAACTCTCTTATTTTATTTGGCAGCATGCAATTCCATTGTCCCAACAGTTAAAATATTACAAGGAATACCAAAGCAAGCTTATAAAGATAGCTGGAAGAAAAAAGGCAGCATCAATTATTAAGGGTGCATTGTACATATTGAGTGCTGGAAGTAGTGACTTTGTTCAAAACTATTATGTAAATCCTTTGATCAACAAAGTTGTCACTCCTGATCAGTATTCTGCATACCTTGTGGATGTATTCTCAAGCTTTGTTAAGGTATTTTGTTTTTTATTGTTACTTCGAAATATCAATGCATAAGCATCATGAAAGGATCAACATAAAAAAATATCATAACTTTACAAGTTACAAATAAACCATGTAAAGGTGCTTTATTTTGAACATAGGACTTGTATAAATTGGGAGCTAGGAAAATTGGAGTGACTTCACTCCCACCATTGGGTTGCCTTCCTGCTACAAGAACTTTATTTGGATTCCATGGGAAAGGTTGTGTCTCAAGAATCAACAATGATGCCCAAGGATTTAACAGGAAAATCAACTCGACTACAACAAATCTCCGAAAACAACTTCCTGGTCTTAAGATTGTTGTCTTTAATATTTTCAAACCTCTCTATGAACTCGTTCAATCCCCTTCAAATTTTGGTATGTAATATTTTGACTAATATATCATATGCTATTCATTTCTTTCTGTAGTCTATGAAGTGTCAACTAGTGATAAAAATCCGACCTTATAATTTTAAGGGGCATAATTCAAATCCCCTCTGGAAGAGGTGTAAAATGGTTATTAGTATCAACTTAATTAAAAAATCATTTCTTCATGTAAAAGAATGCTACTTATTCTTGTAACATATCTTGTGACATTCAATAGGTTTCGCGGAGGCAAGGAGAGGGTGCTGTGGTACTGGGACTGTAGAGTTCACATCCTTATTGTGCAATTCAAAATCACTAGGAACTTGTTCTAATTCAACTCAGTATGTGTTTTGGGACAGTGTCCATCCTTCACAAGCCGCTAACCAAGTTCTAGCTGATGCATTAATTGAACAAGGCATAGCCCTTATTGGTTAAGGATTCATGGGGTGAATGTATGATGCAAAAGTTTGTTATTTCTGTAGTGTGGAGAAACCTGCACTCTATTAAATAAAGTTTTAGAAATTTCACTGTAACATGTTCAAGTACACCACTTAATTTGGAAGGGAACTCTGCATTTCAGTTGACATACCAAATTTATGTTTTTATATCGCCAATTTGTTAATGAAAACCATTTTCCTTTGATGCAATTAACCAATATTCGCATTGTGTTATCTTGTACAAACACTTTCTCGGTCATTGAGAAAATCAAGGAACATTGAACTCTAAATTCAGAATGAAATATTGGTTGCTGTCTAATCTTTTAGTTTATCTGGTGTAAAGCTGCTATATGATCTAGTGACATTGAGGAATTCAATATTGTTGCTTTTAAAGATCAGAAAGTAACAGATTAAAATTTCCATCCAACATATTCTCTTCCACACTATCCACGGTTATGTGTAAACCAATTGTAGATTTGACTCATGACAAGTATCACTATCCAAGTTAAATATTCTGTGATAATCAGAAGCAGAATACTGTTATTATTTATTGATGAATGCTTGCCAATGATTGAAAACTCATTATTCTGTGATACATGGTAGGTGACTATCCTAAAGGCTAATATAAATTACATGGTTAACAGTGCAACATAAGTTTCTAATACATAATAATATTCACAGTCAAAAAGGTAAAAGCCTTGCATAATGACAATAACCTAAAACTAACTAACTGTATGATACTGATCTTCCACGTCTTCCATGTTTAGCATTCACACTAGAATCTTTTAGAGCTTCTGCATATTTCTCCAAATTGGATTTCTCTACGCCTAAAAAACCTGAGAAGGAACCTCCTTTACCTAAACTGAATTTGTTTGAGCTTCCCATGACAATGCTACCTGAATATCTCCTTTCCCCTTCGTTCATACTCGTCAACGTGGAGAAATCAGAGGAAGTTCTACCATCAATTCCGATCGATGTACTCGGTCGTGAAGAATTTCTATCTTCGTGATATCTAGATGAAACCTGACTATGGTGATGATTACTATCCTTTCCTAGTATCAGTCTCCTAAGCTTGCTAAAAAATTTGGTCTGCCTTGTGGTGTTAGTTCTGGCAGCAGATGAATTATCAACAGAAGAAAAATCATCATACACTCCAAAGTCAGTAATAGAAGAAGCTTGAGAGGAAGAGCATTGGTCAAAATCAAAGTCCACAATATTCCCTTGTTCATTAGTATTGGCATATTCGAGTATAAGCTGCTTGGCTTTCTTCTCAGAAGTAGGGCTCAAACTTTTACTCAAGTCCTTTGCAACTGTTTTATTGGGTGGAGGCTGATAATTCCGCAGCTCGTATCTTAAGCAAGCGTTTATCCACCGCATGTAAACTAATTCTTCAAGATCTGAGCATCGATCAGATCGTAGTTGCTCAATTTGCTTCATTAAACCCTCGTTTTCATTTCTAAGACGCTCACTTTCTCGCTTTAAGTCAGAATCCAATCTCCGAGCTAAGTCAGAATTCTCTATCTGCAACTTTAAATTAGATTTCCTCAACTCTTCTACTTCAGACTCAAGAGCCTTTAGCTTTTGTAGCTTTATTTTAATATCTTGATCACAAGCTGCATCTTTGTATTCTTGGTCTTGCAACTTGGCCACTCTTTGTTGAAGAGTAACAATCCGTTCCTTATTCTGTTCGGCTTCGTAACTAATTTCCCTATTGAGCAGTTCGATTTTTGATTTTGCTACATCAAGCTCAGCCAGCACCTTTGCATGATTGACAACCTGTTCCTTTAATCTCTGATTCTCGGACTGTAAGTTTTTAACCTTCAGGTTGAACATCTTTACCTCCATATTACTTATCTTCAATCTATTTTGGAGCTCTATCACAACTGTTTCTTGCTCTCTAAGACCACAATACTCAAGAAGCTGAACCTCAAGATTCTGTTCCTTGTCTTGAAGCAATCTAACCATGTTCCTAAGTTGACTTATCTCTTGTTGATATTCATCCTTATCAGGACCTGCATATGCTCTAGAAGATCCTACTTCTACTTCAAACTCTACCTCCTTAACTAGCTCGTCAAATTCAGGTAGAAGGAACTCATTTTTATCTCCATTTTGTTGACTGCTACTGGAAAGAGCAATGGAAGAATTATCACTCCTCAATCCTTTGGTGCATGTTTCTTCCTGCTATATAGGAAATTTAATTGCCCTATTTTAGTTTAATTGCTTAAAAAACACATCTTAGAAGTTGAACTCTGAAGTTTATTCCAATTTTATATTATGTGTAGCATTAATTATGCTGATTGCTAGTTACAAAATGATAATATGAAGATAAAAGCGCCACATTTTTATGTTTATACCAAAGTATCATTAGACTCAATGATCATATAGGAAGAGGTTTGAATGGTAGAATGCAATTGGTCCTCCCTGAAAGATATCTTAACTCCTTGCATTAGTTTATTTTTCTTAGTTTCAAATAGCATGATCTATATAAATAATGAGCAGAAGTTTCCAAAACCAATCTAAAACCAATTCACCAAGGCCAGTTTTTGTATCAAACAAGCCGGTTCAGTTTCGAAATACAAACCATACAATTATTATAAAAATGAAATTAAGGAAAAATACCTCTGAGACAGTCTTGGAAGTACTGAATGTTGCCCCAATATCTTCTTCTAAATTAACTTCACTTTCATGACCTAAGAAAGACACAATACATTTAACAAAAAAAATCAGCTGGATAGTTGGATTCATCATGAAATTGAAAGGAAACTAGTGTTGTCCATTGCAGGTTGCAAAAAATAGTTGTATATTCAAATTTTACTACACTACTGTGCTATAGCACTGTCATACTCCATAGCCTCTATTTGAGAACACTTTATACTAAATAGTATAAAATAGTATATCCTGGAACAATAGCAATTAACAATTTGCTGAAATTTTGCTAAGCTATAGTTGCTATTTGACAACACTGAACACCGAAGGAAACAGAACCTGAAGGACGCGCGGTGGGTGAGTGTGAGTTAGGAGATGTCTTGATTCTGAGGCGTGAGCAGAGAAATCCAGCAAATGAAAGAGCAAAAGCCAAACCAAAGTTGACTAAAATAGGCTTCATACCCTTCTCCTCCATGATCACCATCAATCATCTCAAACCCAAAACAAGATAATTAATTAAACTCTTGAGATGTTTATTATGCCTAGAAACAGAAGAAGCAACATATATATTGATTAGGAAAAATCTAATTAGCACAAGATAAGAAACGATAGAATTAACAAGAGTCACGTTAGAATAATTCTAACAAGAAATAAGCAAAAAGTGCACTACTATCAAGTTCAAAATAAGAAATAGGCAAAAAAAAAAAAAAATTCAAAATAGGAAAGAAGAAGAAAAATACCGCAACTGAAGCCGATAAATATCCATCAGAGATTAAGATGAAAAGTGAAAAGGCAAAAATTGGACTGTGAAGGAAAAGAAAAGGGTATTTGGTAATTTAAGAGTTTTGGAACTACAAGAGTTGGGTTAGGTATGACTATGATATGAAGGCACGCAATCTTCTTTAAAACAAAATTATGTCTTCTTTAGCGTGTAGTTGACTAACGAACACTTGCTATGTCAAAACTGGATCGTATATAATTCAATTATTATTAAACTTATATAGTATTTTTACAATAACTATTATTATATATACTATATACTATTTCTAAAATATTTATTTTATTTTAATTAAATAACTATTTTTGATTATAAAACTTCACACAAATTTAACCATAACATTTTTTCATAATAATTTATCGACATTTTTTCATAATAATTTATCGACATTTTTATATATATCATTTTCAAAAGGATCTAATGATTAACTGAAAATTCTGAAATTATAAATATTTAAAATTTTGAGTGTCAAATACCAACTTTGAACTTTAACGAGTTCGTTCCTGTCCTTTAGCATGCATCCCATAAACCCTAGAAATGCGGATTAAAGGGTTTATGCAAAACTGAGCTAAGTTAGTTTCCGCAACAGTTTCAAATTTGATTTCTTCCACCACAAGTATCAAAAACCAACACCACCATCATGAGACTTCTCAGAACAATCTTCATCCACCACCGCAGGCGCCACCACCTCCTCAACCCCAAATCCGTCTTTTCGTCTTTAGTTTCCAACTCCTCAGCAAAAATAGCACAAGACGATGGGGAATCCCTACATTTCAATACAAGTAACCAACCAACCACTAGTTGGAGCATGTACGCAAACGTAGTCGCGAAGCAGAGAATCAACGATAACAGCGACGAAGAAATCGAAGAAGAAAAACCAATCGAAAGCGAAAATGGAAACATGCTAAATTTGAAGAACAGAACCATAATTAGAACAACGAAGAGAAGTTCGGGGAAGGTGAAAACTCAGTGGGTTTGTTGCAATTGCGGGTTTACTGCAGGACAATGGTGGGGAACGTGTCCTTCTTGTAGCAATGTTGGAACAATGAAAGAGTTTCATGAAGCTAAACTCAATGATACTGTTGATAATAGTAAGCTCAGAAATGGTTTATCAGTTTCTGAGGATTCAATGGGAACGTGGCTTCCACAGAGAGGTGGTCAATTGAAACCCGTTAATTTGAGTGAGGTTTACCGTGGATTCAATCTGAAGGGTTGGAGATTTCCTTTGTAAGTTTCGTTCTTTTTTTGTAATGTTTTGGATTTGTGTAGTCTATTTGGAATTCTATACATTTTAGATTATGGCCCTAGCTTAATTAAGCTTTTATGTTACAAAGAGTTTATTATATAAGTGTTTATGTATAAGCTATTTTTATAACAAAAGACAAAATAATGTCAAATTGCTTTCATATAAACTATAAGCTATTTTTTATAAGTTATTCTGGAGTTTTTGTAGAAATAAGCTGAAAGCGGCTTATGTACATGTCATAAGCTGTTTCTCATATAGTTTCACAAGCAACAAGTGTTTGTGTTAGTAGATAACTTCAAATAAGTTAATCCAACTAGACCCTATGTAGTGATCGATTGATATCAAGACTCTTAGGGTTGATTTAAATTTTGATGTACTAATCTTGAGGATGTACAAGTACTTATTAACCAATTAGTCAATCTTTGTAAAAGAGTTGAGTCAACTTGTGGGACTTGATTATATACTATGCCTCTGTTGTATTAGAGCATATGCTATTTTGGTGTGGTGCTTCTCAAGTGTTGTTATATTTTGCAGTTTTCTTTGTTATCAGGTCTGGTTCTTTTGGAGATGAAGTTTCTACTGTGCTTGGTGGTGGTCTTGTACCAGGTTTGTTCCAATTTTCTATCTGCAGTGATATGCCAGTAACTTGAGACTATTGTACTTCTTTTTTTTCAACACATGATTGTTTTAAATTGTAATTGGGATTTTTCACACATACGTATAAACCTGGAGCATGAATCACTCATGTCATCACATTCATGTTTATCATTTTAAATATCAAACCTACAAAAAATATTTTGTTTTTATCTATATTTTTCTGTCAAAAAATTCATATCTCTTCTTGTGTGATACATTTGCCCAGTCAGAATCACCTGATGCTTTGTTTACCATTTTGCATGGGTTTAGTTAATAAAATGTATTTATGCATTATCTGGTACAAATAAGATTAAGATCTGATTAACATATTGTTATTTGTAATTTCACCAAGTATAGTCCGTCTGCTATGACTGTGTGGATTAATTACAACTGAAATAAATTTCATGAAGGCTCATGCTTTGAGCAAATTTTTTGCCTTCACTATGTTTGTCTGTTTGCCTTAATGAGCTTAATATTTGAGTTTTCATAAAAAGGCTTCCAGCTGATTGTCCGAGAAGTCGTGATATCTTTCGTAACTCAAGTTTACTTGATGCTTTGGTGCATAATGAATTTCTTTTTTACTTGATAACTTTATCTATTATTGTGATTTTGAAGGCTCTTTGAATTTGGTTAGTGGTGATCCTGGTGTTGGGAAGAGTACCCTTCTGTTGCAGGTATGCATTATTTTTTCTAAAGTGTGATGGTCAGTTTTCTATTCACGGACTTGTGATTTGTTATTAATGCTTGGTTTATTTGTGACGTCGAATTCCAAGATGGCAGCATTGATAGCAGATGGAAGCAATGGCGGTGAGGCTTCTCCAGTTGTATATGTCTCTGGTGAAGAGGTTTGCTTTTAATAAGCCTCTCATCAACATGCGATTTTTTGAAATTGTTATTTTTCTTTTACTTGTTTTACGCACAGATACATATAAACCTAGAGCATGAATCACTCATGTCATCCATCACATTTATATTAAACATTTAAAGTCTTAAACCTACAAAAAAAAATATTTTGTTTATATTTATATTAGTCTGTCAAAACATTTTTATGTTGCTTTGATTGCTCCCATATAATATTGGATTTTGGATAAGTTTTAAATTTTCCTTACACAACTAACTCGCAAGAGTTCACTAGTCGAGTCTAAGGAACTAAGGAAGCTCATAAGGTTATGTAGACTCTCGAGTTTGACAACCTTTTCTAAATCTTGTATTCTGTATCGTAGGCAGAGATAGTCATTGATTTCATTTCACTGTTGTTGAAGGTGGATAATGTAATTTAGCATTTATCTCCAACTTTCTTTTGGGTCCGTGACACTCAGACATGGTGTGTATTTGTGTTTGATAATATGCAGAGCCTTCAGCAAATTGGTCACAGAGCAGATCGCCTTGGGATTAAGTCTGATATTTATTTGTATTCAAGTACGGATATTGAGGTATTGTCTTGGCTTCTGTTGATTAGGTTGCTGCTAGCATTTTTCTTGTTTTTTACTCACTTTAATACATATTTTTTACCATAAATTTATTATCTTGCACTATCAAGGAGTTTGTTCGCATATAATGTTATTCTGTAATTGACCAGCATGGAGCATTGTTTAAAGAAGTATAATAATTGTCTTCTTTTTTGTTGTCCTTTTTTCATGGTGTCAGGACATATTAAGGATCGCTCAGTCTCTTCCAATTCGGGCTCTGGTTGTTGATTCAATACAAACTGTTTATTTGAAAGGATTACCGGGAAGTGCTGGAGGGATTGTGCAGGTTTTTAATCTACCAGATTTAATTCTAGAAATAGACTTTTAAATTTATCTTGGATTTTTTTGCTGTAATGAGCTATGGACATCCATTGGGATTGTTTTAAAGTAATATTTCATATGATATACTTTGAAAGTTTATTTAATTAATTAATTAACTTCTACCCTTCTAGTATTATTGATTATTGTCAAAAAAGGATTTTTTTGTGCAAGGATTAACTCATGATGTAGTAGTTTTCTGTTGCTTCAATTATGTAACTAATTAATTGGTTAATTTAGTTGCTGAGAAGAATGGTTTACTTTCTCTAGTTGCATCTTATTATTTTAATCTGCTCCTCAACCAGAAGCATGAAAATGCACTAACATACCTTTTTGTTTCTCAGTGAAGTCAAATGCTTGTTATTGGTACATGACTTTGTATAGGTCTGTGACAGGTGAAAGAATGTACTTCGGCTTTGATGCGGTTTGCTAAAACGACTAACATCCCAGTACTTTTGGTGAGCGTGGCCTCAATCAATTTTGTAAATTATATTTAAGTGGTTAATTGTATCTATATACGTAGTGTCTTGTTTTACATCATATCTACTTTTTTGAAAGAACACAGTTGTGGACATTTCCATCTTGTCCTACGGAGGATTTAATCCCCTCAGTCAGTAAATAAAAATCAAATGTGCTGGTACATTAATGGTAGAAATGTTTTTCTCTGTGAGCCTAAAACAGAAGAGTCATGTGATTGGTGTTGCTTGTTTGTACATTTACAATTTATCCGTGGACATGTATAATGTATTTCAGTATGGCCTTTGAATTTGTTAGCATTCATGATGATCTTTTAATTTTTTTTACTTTTCTTTTTGTTTCATGTTTTCAGATTGGACATGTGACAAAATCTGGTGACATAGCCGGTCCTCGTGTTCTGGAGCATATTGTTGATGTTGTTTTGTACTTGGAAGTAGGTACCTTGTTACAGTTATCTTTCTTTGGGTAGTTAGTAAAGCTGATTTGTGTCTATGATTATAGTTTCATCTACCTGGCATGAAATCTTTTTTGGGATTCTTTTATCATTTCACACTCACACGCGTGCGTACACATATAACACATATATATAAAAATATAATATTAATCTTACATTGTGAAGTCTTCATCAAGCATGTATTGAATATATAGTATTATATCATCAAAGCTACTTTATCATGACATGTTCATATAATGAAATTTTGATAAGGGCCGTTTATTTCAGTTTAGCAGCTTTAGCTGAGTAACAACAAATTTTTGCTAAATCACACTGTAATATGGGAGAAATATCCCATGGTGTCGCTGATGTTCAAAGAAAACTGAGTTGTACATCATTCAGTACCAATCTTTTTGAATTCTGCTTTTGCATTTTAGATGCCAATTTCCTCAAACTGATGAAACAGTATTGCACAAGACACACAACAATAGTCATTGAGAACAAATTTTTTCTTCCATTCCTTTGCATTTTCCCGGTGAATTTTTTAATTAAATAATTGATATTTATTTTTATGATATTAAATTTAAACTAAAATCTGACAGATTTGTTATAAGACATTCGCATTTTATGTGTATGTTACTTATAGTTTGACTCTTAGATGTCATTACAGTTTTCTCTTTTCTAATTGCTTATATTAATGCTCAGGGTGAGAGGTTCACTTCATATCGAATGCTCCGTGCTGTGAAAAATCGGTTTGGATCCACTGATGAGGTATATGCCAGGACTAATCTCTGTTACTTTAAGGAACCATTCTTGATAATTACTACTTTGTTTCTATCAGGTTTTGTGAAAAACTGTCTATTCGTAATACTCTTGGTATCTTGTACAGTGTGTACTAGCGTGGATGTGTTGCTCTTTTCTTATAGCCTATGTATGTTAGTATTTTATGTGATGCTTAATAATTTTGAGAATGTGGATATGTCTATGGTCCAGAATGATTGTATGCAGTTATACTCGAGGTGCTAGCTCAGTGGTAAGAGTTTAACCTTGTAATCTCAAGGTTTTGAGTTCAAATCCCCTCGGGGACAATTGTAAATTGACCAATAGTGTAACTTAATAAAAATTTCCTCCTTTCCCAATTTATTTTCTTAAAAAAGATTGTATGCAGCAGTCGGCACATCTGTGGCCGTCTGGATCCATATATCTACCTGTGTACCTTATCCTACTTATTTGGCAGTAGGTTTGAATCATTATATTACAAAGGCATGGTGATGTGTCACTTGATCTGATGTGCGTGAGACTGAATGTCTCTCTCAACTGAATTGATCTGATGTATCAATTAATTAACTAGACAGTATCTAGGCTTCTATTTTTTGTCTTCCTCTTCTTTAATCACGATGATCTGAGAAAATTGATGTTTGACATGTGTTGTCTTTGATTTATGTTAACAGCTTGGAGTTTTTGAGATGTCACAATCAGGATTTAAGGCTGTTTCCAATGCTACTGAAATGTTTCTTACTGAACAAGACCCTGATTCAGATGTTTTAGTTGGGTTGGCTTTTACTGTAATAATGGATGGTTCAAGAACTTTCATAATTGAAATTCAGGTAATTTTTGTATTGTCATTGTACCAACAATAATGGTAATGATCTTTGCTGCGATGGTTGGAGTTGTTGCCATGTGACAATGTCACGGGTGTGACTCATGGAATCAGCCTCTTGCAAATGCAATGAAAGGCTGCTTATATATATGTACAATGGGTTCTTCCGTGAAGCTCGTAATGGTGGGAGTTTTATTGCATCAAGTTGCATATTGATTATGTTATAATCAAACCTCAATAATATGAAATTTGCATTATTTCAAATCCTTGCCTTCACTAAACTACACAAAATCCACCAATCACAACATCAAATTTTGCTCAAAATAAAAGAAAATCCCAAAACTTCCCCTTTAAAGTTTAAACCCTAATTTCACATCAAACAAAACCTTCAAATTGTTAAACTTCCACGAAAATTTTTACTTCTAAATTTAATAATTATTTTTTATCCCAAATACATCATAATGCCATTAGATAGAAAATAAGAATTGAAAGGTTTTTAAATTGAAGAAAATTGATGATAGGACTAAATTTGCGATTAATTTATTTGTATTAATGTAGTCATAGCTTTAAGAATTTATCATTCTTTTTTACTTGGTGCGCTAATATTTTAAAATCATCTATTGATACAATTTAAATTTTTATTGTCGCAAGCATCTGTGTGATTTATGAGGTTGACATATAGTTGTATAAAAAACAATAAACTGACGAGTTCTCTTGGGATTTTGTTTTACATCAAATTTTCTCAAGAAACATCACCGTCACTATCACCCTTTTCATTTATTGTGGATATATTGCAAGTAGGGATGAGAATAGACCAAACCGGTCGACAGAGGCCTACAGCCTAGCCTACGTCAGGCTCAGGCCAGACCAGACTTTTTTCTTAACAGATAAGGCCAAGGTTTCTAAAAAAGTCTTTTAGGTCTATTAGGCCGACCTATTTAAATAAATATAAATAATATTTTTTTACTACTATATTATTATATTAAATTTTGATCTTTTTGTTATATATTCAACTTTTAGTAATTTACGCATATTAACTTCATTAAGTTTTTGACATATTTAAATGTATTATTATAAAATATAATTTAAGTGTAATGTATATAAAGTCATATTCTTCAAAATGTGATGTTAAATATCAAAATAGAATTTAGTTTCATTGATATATTAACTTGTTTATCTATTTACAAATATGTATGATTACTTATTCAAAAATGTTAAAATGAATTAGGCTTTTAAGTAGGCTAATAGGTAATACCAGACTTCTATCAAGGCTATAATCAGATCTAAAAAGTAAGCATATGACAGGCCACAGGCCTTGAATTTTTTTTGACAGTTCAGGCTCAGGCCTAGCAAAGCCTAGCTCGGCCCAGCCTATTCCCACCCCTAATTGCAAGCCAGTGTAATAACTGATGCGTACTGGAGCTTGGCTTCAGTACATGGTGGTGAGGCCTATGAAGAATCTTTACATCATTGTGATAATTATTGTGATGATTTTTCTATCTCCGAATATACCTGAAATTTCTTCATCTGTGATTATGTGTCTTGTGCTCATCTTCTCCTTTATTATTAGACTGATTTTAAATCTTGCAGGCACTCTGCCTTTTGCATCCCACGATATCAGGGTCAACTTCAAGAGTAGTTAATGGAATTGACACAAATAGAGCTAACATGATCAAATGTGTAAGTTATTGTTGATGATTTATACAGTTGTACGGTATGGTTAATATTCTTTTTCCTTTATCTTAATGAGAAAATCAATGAAAGAAATACTTGAGTGGGATACTGATTTTCTTCTTTAAAATATAATCTGCAGTATTGGAACTTTTTCAGTCGTGCATTAATTATTGTCCTGTTCCTTGAACTGCAGGTTCTTATAAAGCAAGCAGGTCTTCATATCCCAGTACATGTAAGCTGATTAATAAATTTGATATATCCTTTCAAGTTTGTTTTTCCTCTCTCAATGTATTGCGTGAGAGTGGGTTTAATGTGTTTCTGTTTCATCGTAATATCCATATCATGTCAATATTGATGTTTCCCCAAAACTAAGACCATTAAACAAAATTAGATAATGAAAATTAAAAGTGTGAATATGATCCGAGAAATATGTTGTCAAATATGGGAATGTGAAGACTCAAGACATGATATGCCCATCTTTTTTCCATCTCTTTAATTTATCGATGCCTTCTTTTGGTTTTTAGAATAATAATGAAGGGGAAGCAAATGGCTGAGGTGGTTTTTTTCTATTTGTTTGGCCTTATAATCTCAGTGGAATAGAAGAAAAAGACTTGCAAAGTGGTTTTGTTGCCAAATACTAAAATGTGATAATTCTAAATTTTCATCCTTTATCCATCCTATCTTGCACCTTGTGTCAGCATGCTTATGAGTATGGCCTGCTTCTGCTTTGAGAATATAGATATGCGCAGTGTGTGATTGTAAGTAATTTCAGTAAAACTTCGAAGGTATTTAATTGGCTTGAACTCCAACAAATAGTAATATTTACTTCCGGCTTGTCATTCTAACCTGTACAGCTCATTTTGAATTTACAGCAAAAAATTGAGAATTCTCTTGTCTTCCAAAATAATTGTCTGCCATGTCCACTATTTAATGCTTAAAATATAACTGGTGGGAAATTTTCTTCTTTTTGATATTTGTATTCTTATTCTTATGTTCTATTTTCTTATCTTTTCTTTGTACAAAAGGCCGTGCTTTTGAATGTTGTTAGTGGATTGACACTGACTGAGACTGCTGGAGATCTTGCAATAGCAGCTGCAATTTGCAGCAGGTTTGTATTCTAATTTCATTGAAACGATTTTCAATCTTGATCAGGCAATGGCTAATGTTTTTATGAGAATTGGCGGGGTTAGGCAATGGCTAATGTTTTTATGAGAATTGGCGGGGTTATTGTTAAGTGTTCACCGTTTCAAACTTCTTGTCTGGAGAATAAGTTAACTAGGACTATTACATGTGCACTTTCTTTTCCAATATAATGTTTTTTGTTTTTTTGTTTCATTTAGTTTTTTTGTTTTTTGTTTCAAGTTTCTTGGAGTACCCTATTCCAAAGGGCGTTGCATTCATTGGGGAAATTGGCCTTAGCGGAGAGCTTCGTACGGTGAGCATGTTCTTTCCAAAGCTAAATGTTCATTCCCGTCTTCAACAGTATAGTCACTATAGTGGTATGCTAATTATTATATTATAGGGTTTAATGATAAGATAACATGATATGGCTAAGTCAGACACTGACTGAGTTTCGTACACTGTGCATTGGAGGTTGTGATAGGATGGTGGACCCAATTCGCTTAAGGCTAAATCTGGGTTGAAAAATGCTCTAGAAGTCTACTTTCGTAGACCAAAGACTAATTAAGAGGGAATAACTTCAGTGAAGCACAGGATCTGTCTAACTTGGGGAGAATTTTAGATGTAGAGTTTTGTGCTTTTCTTCACTTTTCATTTGATAATTGATATTACCCAGGGCCAAAGAGATTTTTCTTGGCTGTGAGCATTGCTCTTACAATTCTTTATTATCTGCTAGTATTTTATCTGCTAGTATTTTATCAGCAATGCAATGTCACCTTGTTAGATAGGAATTGTTTCCTTTGGTTAGGTTGACTGAGCTTGATTATAACCGTGCAATCTAGAGTAAAACCTAAGACATTGTCCTTTTGTTTCAAGGGATCTTAGTTGTGATGATGCTTTGCATCTCTAAAGATAATTGTAACAAATTGTTTTGTTTGTTTATTTATTTCATCGAGCCTTAACCTGGTTGTTTGCTTATTTAATGATACAGGTTCCTAGAATCGACAAAAGAGTACATGCATTGGCGAAGTTGGGTTACAGAAAGTGTGTAGTACCGAAGCAAGCTGTAAAAGCTTTAGGAACTGAAGGTCTAGAAAATATTAAAGTAGTAGGTTGCAAGAATCTAAAAGAGTTTATTAACGAAGTATTCAGCAGTAAAGACGATTAAAAGAAGCTGCCAGTGTTGTGCAAATCTCTTTTCTTGTTTGTAAGATGTAAAATTTGACACTTTCAGAAGTTTGTAAATATAGATGTACTAATTTTTGTTGTCTCGTGTCAATTATGTAATTTGTTGTTCCAAGCATTAAATTTTGTGAAACAACTCACCCATTTTAAAGGCATTATTGTAATTTATAACTAGAACTTGATACACTTTCTTCTACTTCTGATATTTGGTGTTCTGTTCATTCTATTATTGCTTCTTCTGTGATATGTTGAGGATTCACAAAACTGGGCTGATGGGTTGAGGATAGTAACCTTGCCCACATCCTGTCTGTGACAACAACCCTCTTCGCCCCCTCATTTATAAGCTGCACAACAAAAGAATGTGTTCACTTGAGGTAAACTAACATTATAATACTGCAAGAATAGCACTAATACAAAACAAAAATACAGCAATGCAGAAAAATGTGTCAAATATGTTGCCGATCGAAATAAAGGAAGAATCTGAGATATCAAATATATGTTTCTTGCATGTTGCCTTTCTGCATATTTGCATTGACGGTGAGTTTGATTAAATTGTAGTAGGCTGCCATTATTTAATCAGAAGTTATACTTCGGAATTTCAACAAAAAAAATGGTGTCCCTATGAATTTTGTCAAATTCATTGTCAATCAAAAAATATACACAAATTCTGGTAAATGAACATGCAGTAAATGACTATTTATGTTGATGCTGGTAGCAAAGTCACAATAACTTACATGAAATGGAATGTAACAATTTTTGCCATTAACTGGCCCCACTGTGAAGCCTGTGTATCCAGCCATTGCACCATGAACAGCACTTTGGGCAAGTAGGGTGCAAAACACATTATCGGATGCATTACTTGGAATAGCACGGATCATGTATGTAGGATCTGCAATACAATATTTTTTTATTGTTCACAGCATTTTGTTCTCTAATTAATAAATATATATACAGTTCCAAATAGAGAACTCACCAATGTACTTCAGATTTATAGCCATTTTTTTACATTTTGCAAAGTGATCCTACAAAATATTTGAACACTTAACTGTAAAAAACAAAAGAAAAACAGGTTGACCATAATAATAGTAGGGGAAAACTTTGAGATTTTTTACCTTAATTTTCTGAGATAACCACAAACCAACATCTTGAAACAAGTCATCGTTGGAAGCATCTTCCTTATTCACAGTAGACTTGTCATTACTAAGAATTAGCTCCTGACCTGCACCTTCAGCTATTACTATAACCATGTGTCCTTGTTCTCGCAGTCTTTTCTCAATGAACTCCAACAGTCCTCCTGGTCCTTCAAGGTAAAAGGGTGATTCTGGAATCAAACAACAGTCCACATCTCTGCTAGCAAGAGTTGCATACATAGCTATAAATCCTGCATCAATATATATCACCATAACAACTAACCATGAGTGCCAAGGATGAGAAGATTGTTCTGAATTTGAAATTAAAATGACCAATACACCTTTAGCCTCATGGTGTAAATAAATAGAGATTAAAAAATCGTTATAAAAACCGAACTGAACAAGTTAATTGATTGAACTGTGACCCGACACGGTCTACGGTTCGGTTATTTGAGGGGTTTGATCATAGTTTTGTCCTAGTTCAAGCAGTTGAACCATTATCCAGAGATCTCGACAATTCGATATTCGGTTTGGTTTTTAAAACATTGTAAAATACAGAAAAATAAGAAAGAATTATGAACATAACATGGAATTGGGGAGGATGATCTATATTTTATTTACACCATGAGGCTAAAGGTGTATGTTACCATAAGAATGAATGAAGCTTACCACTGCAACGCCCCATTAACTTGACAACACCAATACCATTCTCAGCACTCTCTGCTTCCACATGAGCAGAATTAATAGCTCGTTGAGCCTCTTCAACAGCAGTGTCAAAACCAATTGACTTGTCAATAACCTATTTCAGATACAGAACAGCATTCAATTAGTATATTTAAATACTAATCCTTCTTTTCTTTTTTCATTAACATATAATTTTTCATTTAGAATCAAAGCATCCTTACAGGGATATCATTATCAATAGTTTTGGGAATTCCAACCACTGAAACTTTCAAGCCACGGCTTCTAATTTCCTGAATAAATAACCAAACCTCATTAGTATACTTCTGGTCAAGAATTGTTCTAGTCAGGGATTAAACTCAAGTGCCCTCGATCACTTAACTGTAACTGAATCTCATGAATCACTTGAGTCCAACCACTAAGTAACATCACTACAAATTTAACCATCATTTAAAACATATGTTGTGACTAGATCATAAGCGCACACGACAAAATGAGAAGTATATATAAACCTTAATTATCAATAATAGACCATAAAAAGCACTAAAACTACGTAAATTAATTACTACCTCAAAAATCAAAGCTGCTTCCTTTTGAGTTCCAAATCCTCCAAGTATATAAACCTGATTAATGCCCCTATCCTGAATGCTGTCAACAATCTTTGAGGTATCATGTCCTCCATATGATGTCCCAATGATGGTTCCACCACGTTTGTGAATATCATTGACAATCTTTGGTGTTAAATGAGTTGTATTTCGTGAGTAAAAACCTCTATACCCTCCCTACATTCAACTAAACCATTAGAATCTAGATCATATTTTAATGAAAACAACATCATTAAAAACTGTCACAGTTACATAATAAATAATGTAATTACTAAACATTGATAATAAACTATACATACCTCTATTCCCAAAACTTCGTTCACTCCATACATATGGTATAAGCCGCAAACTATTTCTCTTATCACTGTATTTAGACCAGGACAAAGACCACCACATGTAACAACACAAGCATACACTTCCTCTGAATCAAAATATACCTGTCATACATTCACATATATTACATTAGTACATTATATATATAAGCTAATGTTCAATTATGATTAAAATGGAAAAGAAAAACCTTTTGGGCGGGCCCGGCACGCCGAAAAAGGGTCCCTCTTGGACTATTTTTATGTACAACTATCTACAAAATGGAAAAAAAAATTGAATAACTAAATCATAAACACAGAAAGAATTGTGGAATTGCATAAAGGAGGAGAAATAGAACCAAAATGTTACAAAATGACTTGCCTGTTGTGCAATTGTTTCATCAGGATTCACATAATACTGCCTGTGGAAACATAAATTAATCAAGGTCATCATTAACAACTGACACCACAACATGGTAAACCAACTATAGTCGTGATTTTAAATTGCGGTGGTTGCAGTCGCATTTACAGCTACGCTAAAAATCTTTATATTGCAGTAAAATATAGACAAATGTGATCAATACGGCCGCAATTACGGTTGCAATACCATTAAGAAAACCTCTAAAACTATTAAATTGCAGTTACAGTTCCATACTACAATTTAGAATTATGCGCTACATGTATAAGTATAATTAAGGCCTTATTCATTAAGTTATTCTAGAGAGTTTAATGAAGTACATGTTTATAAATTATGCTAGGAAATAGATTGAATACACCTTATGCATGTTTGTTTCTATAAAATCACTCAAATATTGACACAAATGCTTATATCACATAAAAAAAGCTAAAATAAACTTAACCAAATAGCTTTAAATAAAATTGACTTACTTAACAACTGAATAAGAAGGATTGTCTTGTAATGGGTCAGGATATGTCTGCATGATCAAACAGAAGCAGAAAAAATCATCAAAAAAATCATAAATATATAGTTATCAATTCAAACAACACTGAATTCTGGAAAAACCAAAGCATCAATATACCAAGTAATGAACAAGAGAAGCAAAAAGAATTTTAAAAAAAAAAATTACATACAGGAAGATCAGTGATGTAATCAGATAAGTGAGGAACATCTTCAAGTAGGAACTCAGAAACTGTTGTGTTAGCAGAATCTAGCATAGTGTTGTTGGATATTGTAATACCACAATTCGAATTTACCATGGCTTTTATTTTTCCGCAAGTTTATTACCACCTAGCTTCAACTATCTTTCTTATTCCTACAAAGTACAAACACACACATATATATATATAACATATGCATAGGAAATAACGTTTGGAATTTAATAATGATTTACTTTTTGTCAAAATATATTAATAATGATTTAATGATATGATGTGGCGAATTTTACATCGGAATTTAGATCCCACTGAATGTCCACAGCTAAATTATGGTATTTTTTTCTTATTACTATATAATAAAAATTACTTTTTCTTCTTTCTCACGAAAATATTTGTTCCAAAATATTTTTTTTCCTTTGAATTACTAAGGAGCTTTAACATTTTAATTTTTTTTGCTTTTTAACCTTTTAAGTGAGTTGAAAAGCCACCCAACTATTAATATTTTAGTAAAGTGAAGGATCGAACGAGTATTGGCTGCTGATGAGTCAAAAAATAAAAAGTATTGGCTGCTGATAAATTAAGCCATATTTTTTGGGTACTATGATATATATATTTTGTTGTCTATCCTCTTTAGCTTTTTTATTCTTTCAACTCTATAGTTTTTAAGATAATGGAAAATATAGTAATTTAAAATTTGTTCGGAAGATAAAATAAAATCTAATTAATAATTTTTTAGGATTTGAATTCAATTTCTTCTAAACAATTATCTCTTTAGTTTTTGTTTATTATTTATGTTTTTATTATATATAGTTATCTAACTTTGTATTTAATTTAGATTTGAACTTTAGATTGTAGTATATTATGTTTATTTTTTCTCTTTCAATAGAGTTTAAACCTTAATCTTTTTACCCTCAAATTATTCAATTCCTTAGCTCAAAACTACCCAACCTAAACAACATTCTTTATAAATGAAGATTAATTTTGTCTTTTACCAACAAGTCTATTTTATAATGTACGAATAATATGTAAAATGTAAAGAATCAAAATATATCTATTTAGAACAAATATATATATATATATATATATATATATATATATATATATATATATATTTAAATATATGAGTAATATGTCAAATGTAAAGAATCAGAATGGCATTCCATGTACGTAAAACACGCTGGTTCTAAAGCATGCGGGGATATTTATAATTTGCTAAACATATTTTTTGTCAACTACATTCGTGTACCTAAACACATGCTGGTTCTAAAGCATGCAGGAATTAATATCTATGAGTAGGGGCGGAATTAATTAAAGCTTGAACTTACTTCAACTTGACTCCATGAGATTGGTACAATTCAAGCTTTAGTTTAATATCAATATTTTTTTCTTTTATTAATTCGAATTTGACTTGATTTAAATTCGGAAATAACCCGGTTTGACTTTTTAATTCAAAGCACATGATTAAAAAAATTAAATTTTTAGATATTTGTTAAGAAAATTGGATTTTTTTTAGAAAAAATAAGTAAAAATGTCATTTAATATAGATATTATAATTATTTTGATACCATGTTAAGAAGGATGACATCTTTAGATTTAAAAGAGAAAAAATTTAAAGTTTCTTGTATTCATGATTGTAGAAATAAAAATACATAGTACAAATAGGTCAACTATATGACTTAAATAATAACTAAATTTATAAACTAACAAATAATCCTAACTAATTGTATTCTCAACATCTTTGACTTTTACGTTATATTTTTATAAAATAATTGTCTAATTGAAAAATATAAATATAAATTAGATATTTAAAAATTATAACATAAAACATATTCAACCAACATTCAAAATAGATAGAGAACTAGTTAACAACTACTACGATAATACTAACTTACAATATTAATATTAATTAATAAATCAATTATATACAAAGAGAGAGAATATATCAAATATATGACTTTTTTTATAATGAGAATATAGGAGAAATAAATCATAATTATTGATCAAATTATTAATGATTAAAATTAAAATAAAAGTAATGTAAATTTTTAAAGAGGTGATGTGACACTTTCAATTAAAGCCAAACTTTATATATTCGAAGTTCAACTTATTGTTAACAAGTTGAATTTGCTTTCAGCTCAATTGATTCACAAGGCAAATTCAACAAATTAACTATAGGTTTACTCTTAAACTATATTCAAATTAACTAAAATTATTGTTAACCCTCCTTACGAAAATGGGTGTATGAAATATGGTACAAATTATAGCATGCGTGAATGACTTTTATACTAGTTATATTGTTAATTTTGTGACAAATTATAATATTGACCAATGTCTACCATGAAACATATATGAATAATATATGAAATACAAAGGATTACATACGTCATATCTCGTAAATAATTAGTCATGTTTATTTTTATGATTGAAATAATAAATTAAATGATATTGTCTTATTTTTAACAACGATAAATATACTGTTAATCATTTATGAAGATAATATGCTATAAACTAACTTTGATTTCATATTATAAAATGATGTTTACACGTTATTGATTATATTATATATCTATATATAAGTTACTAATTATGTTATTAGTTTCATATTTTACAATTATGAATTTGTATCTGGAAGTGGAAGTGTAGAACGCTGAAACTAGCATTAACTTTATAAAGGTAAAATATAAAGAACAAAATAAAATATATTTTTAAAAATAATATATTAAACTTAATAAAGAAAATATATAATATAATATTAGTTATTTAGAAATTTTGGTTCGAGGATGATCTAAAGAATTAAATTATTTTATAATTGATGTTATCATTAACAAACTAACAATGTCTTTTTTAATGTAGATAATTATTTACAATAAATTTATCATCTATTTTATTTTTAACTTTTGTCTTACAATTTTTAATGCAGATCGTAGATATAATTCAGAGTGAATGTGGACTTTATGCTAGGGGCATTTTGAGGGGGAAAATGATTAAACTCGTTAAGCAAGTGTATTATAAAATATGGGGGTGATAATAGTAAATCCATGTTTCACATATGGGCCCAATATGTAATTTCAATTGAATCGAGGCCCAAAACGCCGCATTACACATTCTTTAGGGTTTCGCTGCTTCCCCTCCCTATATATACTTACGCACTGCATTCTTCCAAACCATTCAATCTTCGTGTTTATCAATCAACTAATAGTTTCTTCTTCGTTACAATTTGATTCGTTGGTATTGAATAATTTTTTGTTAAATTGATTCGTTTATGTTAGATCTTATTGTTTCTGTTGTTATTAGTTTATAAATTTATTTGATCAGCGATAAAAGTATATGCTATTTTTTGAGAAAGCAGGGATAGTGTGTATCAGTGTTGTGCTATTATCAATGCACTCTTCTGAAAGTGTTCCCTTGCAATATTGATTTGAGAAAATGGGCAGTTGTGTTTCATTTTATATTGTTGAAAATCACAACAATCATTTTCCCTATTCCCTACATTTTTATTTCTCTTTTAACAATATCTCTCTTTTTCGTAATGTTATTTTAAATTAATTTATTGATTGTTATAATTGGGTGAATATAAGATATGCAAAATGCAATTATCTTGCTGCGAGTAAATGAAATTTGATGTCTATAATGGCTCCAAATCAAATGCTTTTTGTTCTTCAAACTCATTCAGATTTTCATTTAAGTTGGTATTTGTTAATTAAAGTAAAATTTGTTAATGTATGTTTTTAATATTATAGAATGGTTTAGGGTTTAAAAAGAAATTTTAGTTTTACTAAAGTGGGTGTAGTCAATGCTGTGTTTGTGTTTGAAAACATTCTACTCTACTCCTAAGAGCTATTAGGAATCGAATCAATCCCATAAAAATATTAATTGAACTTTTTTTAATGGAAATAAATGTTTTAGATTGAAATAAGTGTTTTTTCAATATTAATAGTGTCATGTGATAGAGTTTGGTCATTGTAAATTTCAAAACAAAGTCATTAAACCCTAAACCCTAAATTTCAAATACTAATGATCTTTTTTTAAGGACAATGATCTTCCATCAACAGTTAAATTTCAAAACAAAGTCACTAATAGTACCATACATTAAACTATCAGAAAAGCACTTTATATAAGATTTAGCACTTTGAATAAAGATTAGATGAAATTTATGGGAAACAAATAAAAAGACCATGGGAAAAGGAAACAGACTCTAGAATAATACTCATGTAGCCAGCATTGTAAGTTAAATCACCAAACAAGTAGTGATTCATAAAATACTATTAGTGAACTAAAAAGTGAAATTCGAAAAATTAAAAGTAGCATCTTTAGTGAACAACAAGCTTCCCAAATAGCATTGTACATAGGGCAAGGTGTTGAGTAGAGAGTCGGGACTAGCTCCACGTTTTTTGCAAGAAGGGTACAAAGTGAGGTGTTTGGAAACCCAAAAAACATGGTTAACTGAATAAATACCTGACAAATAATGTGGCCATATTTTAACGTCTTGAGATGAATAATCAATGAATATGCTTTGAACCTGTTGGTTGAACATTGAAAGGGATATGAGTAGTGAGGTGAGATATTTTTCATCAATCGTATAAATGCATATACCTTAACCTCAAATTGGCTCATTAATATGGATATAAGGAACAAGATTACATAGATAATTTGCATCCAACCATATGTCATACCAAAGAGAAACCTCTCTAGATTTAGGTTAAGTATCAGTCTTCCAATTCATCCAATGAACTGTCTAATACAAGTATCAATCTAATCCTTCAATTAACTGATAATTAAATGAATTGTCTATTAGAGTTTACTTATCGAAAAAAGGGTAAGTAAACTTATTGTTTCACTCTACTTAGTTAACTTATAATTAAACTCATCAATAATTAAATTTATCAACAATAATTAAACTTATAATAAATAAATTTACATTTCATAATTTGAAACAAAACCAAAAAATTACATGATTTAATATATTGTCAATAATTAAATTTATTAACAAAAATAAAAGTAAATTATTAATAAACTAACAACAATATTTTTAAGTAGAGCGTTCATAACGTAGTCTTTTAGTTTGGGTTAGACAAATCAAAGAATCAATTTAACCTTTTAGTTTAGCTTAATTTATTAAAAAAATCAGTAGAAATAAAAAAAACACAACTAAAGTGCATTTTTTAAAAAAATTAGTTTTTTATAATTCCAGCCGATGGGCCTATTTATGTATGTGATTTTAGTGGGTTAAACAGAGAATACCAATTTAAGTAGGAGAATTGTACTGTGCACCCCTCTCTTTTACCTCCCACCCCTCAACCACAAGGAAAAGACTAAATTGCCCCTTATTTTATCTATAAAACCCTAAAAAAAAAACACTTTCCTTTTTTTACCCATTTCTTCGAAACTCTGAAAAATTCGATTCTCCCACCCTACCAAAACTTCAAACCTTTCAAACATCCAAAGTGCAAAAGTAAGGCAACCTTCGAAACTTTCGTTGAATATGAAAGTTTCGAAACATGTTTTTTTTCAGAAATTTTCAAACCTTCGAAACTTTCTTTGAATATGAAAGTTTCGAAACATGTTTTTTTCAGAAATTTTCAAACATTCGAAACTTTCTTTGAACTTGAAACTTTCGAAGTACAAAGGTTTTGAAGGTTTCGTTGAATATGAAAGTTTCGAGGTACAAACTTTCGAAGGTTTCTGAAAGTTACGAAAAGCTTCGTTTCGAAACTTTGAGATGTATGCAAAGTTTCGAAAGTTTCGTTTCCAGTGAAAGTTTCTAAATGGTTTTTTGGGTTTTTTATATATTTTTCCATTTATTTTTAATATTGGTATATTGCAGTGCCTAGAGTGAGAGGTGTGTTTGGTCAAATTATTCGTAACTTGATAGGTGGCAGAGGTGATGGTGTAGAGAGAATTCCACCAACAGCATCAAACAGACGATGCAACGAAGCAAATCGTCCAATTAGGCAGCGTCGTCGAAGACAAGAGGAGGTCCAGGATGATGATGTTGAGTCCATCGAGCATGCACATATGGAGGAGGATGTCCCTCAGCCTCCACAGATGGAGCATGTCGCTAATGATATTCATGATACTTCTGCACATGCTGATGATGCTGATGAGTCGGATGATGCTGATGAGTCGGATGATGCTGCTGATATTGATGATCAGGATCAGCAGACTGGATTTCCCGGAGGACGGACGGTGACATGTCTGTGACACAGTACGAGCATCACGTGGCTCAGAGGTTATGGGAAGGAGAGGTACATGTTAATTTATTTTTATATTTAATTATTTGTTTATTTGTGTTTAAGTTTATTTAATTAATTATATATTAATATAAATGTTTAATTATATTTATTTTTAAGTTTAAGTTTATTTAATTAATTATATATTAATTAAATGTTTAATTATATTTATTTTAAGTTTATTTAATTAATTATATATTAATCTAAATGTTTAATTATATTTATGTTTAAGTTTAAGTTTATTTAATTAATTATATATTAATATAAATGTTTAATTATATTTATTTTTAAGTTTAATTAATTAATTGTATATTTATATATATGTTTAATTATTTGTTTATTTATGTGTAAGTTTATTTATGTTTAAGTTTATTTAATTAATCTCAATTGTTCTGTAATTACTCGCAGGATCGTGGATCACTAAAGGTAATTACTCACGGATTGAAACTGAAGAAGTTTGCAGAAGTTCCTATGCCAGCTCCTGTAAAGCATTGGATTCAGGAATCTGGGTTGATGCTTCTATCTTCAGGCTACCTCACAATGGTTGATGATGGTCTGATATCCGCATTTGTTGAAAGATGGCACAGAGAGACCAGCTCATTTCATCTGCCATTTGGAGAGATGACTATCACCTTAGACGATGTCGCGACTCTCCTTCACATCTCACCACATGGTAAATTTTTTGATGCACCTTTGAATATGAATACTAATAATGCTGCAAGAGCTGCACACGAGTACTTAGGTGCAACATGGGAGGAAGCATGTGCTGAGATTAGTTATAACAAATGTGCCCAATATAGATTGTAATGGTTGTGTGATTTATATAGTCGTCTCATTCAAACTAACCAGTTTGAATGTGCGGCTAGAACGTATCTGTTGCATTTAGTTGGCTGCACTATTTTCGCCGATAAAACACATACGCGTGTTGAGGCGAAATACATTACTCTTTTTATTGATTTACATCGTTGTCGAGACTACTCGTGGGCTTCTGCGGCATTGGTTTTCCTTTATGACAACTTGGGAGATGGAGCTGTCCACGACACTCGACAACTGGGAGGTTATATGACCCTACTACAGATATATCATTTATATTAAGCTGTGTCATTTATTTATTTAATTATTAATTTGTTATTTTATTATGTTAATTATGTTGCAGTGTTGGATTTACGAGCACTTCCCTAGGATCTATAAGCGGGGTGATAGAGGAGTGGTTCCTGTGCATCTTCCAAGAGCATGTAGGTGGACTGCAAAACTTGCTGTTGAAGGTGGATTGATGGCATATCGTCGGAGACTTGATGCGTTGTTGCTCGAGGATGTAGTGTTTACACCATATGATGATGATCGAGCTAATCATCCGTTTGTATCGATTTCGATGTTTTCTGGATATCTTCGATGTGGTGGAGTCTCAGTCCCATATTTGCCAGAGCGATGTCTTCGACAGTTTGGTCGTATTCAGTGCATTCCGTGTGACGTTCCTCTGATGTCGGACATATAGATTGGATCTGACAGAGTACTATGAGATCATCTATAGAGACCTTTCGGAGACTATATCATGTTGCGACTTTTCCTGGAGAGGTCATTGCAGACTACTGTGTATGGTACATTAGTGTTTCACATCCTCTGATTCTCCCTCCATCCATTGTTGCACCTTCGAGTCCACATACTACTGTTGCTGCACATGCTGGTCCATCATCGTCTGCACATGCTGGTAGAGACCGTAGAGATCGTAGAGACTGTAGAGCAGCTGAGCTTGCACATAGGGTCTTAGATATGGTAACACCATTTAGTGAGATTCATGACATATTGAGTGAATTATGTCGCTTGTATGACAATTAGTTATTGTGTTATTGTGTTATGTATGACTGAATATTTAATCGTTCTGTTTTATATTGAGATATTTTGAGATTATCGAATGTGTTATTTTGAGATTATCGAATGTGTTAATCGAATTGTGTTTTTATATTTTGAAACGTAAATGACAACAATATATTAAATTATATTTTGAAACGTAAATGACAACGTAAATGATAACACGTAATGATAACGTAAATGATAACACGTAATGAAATACAATATATTAAATTATATTCTAATCTTCATTTAATGAAATACAAGATGATTTGCTAAATGATGGATCAATGTGTTCCCATTGCTTCATACGTGTTGCACAAGCTAATTCTCATGTCTTTGCACATTCACTACAATAGTCTTTCCATTTTTGTGAGGTAGGTGGCAAAAGACAATTAGACTTCAACTTGATCTGAACAATAAAATATTAAACATTAATAAACTTAATTTAATATCATAAACAATAATAAATTTAATTTAATAAACAATGCTAATATCATAAACAATGCTAATTAATTTAATTTAATAAACTCTAATAAATTTTACATGTACCCAATGATTTTCATTGACGAATCCAATTGCTAGTAAACATTCTTTTGACGGCGATGCTTTGTTTAGCGGAAAAAATGTCATATTCAGATTACGAGACAACGACACCAATATGATATTATATAGTGTTGCTATCACGTAACCCAAGTCTGATAAACACATCCACTTATCTTGTCATTGAGCACCCAGTCTTGATATTTTCAACGAGTTTCGCACTGATTCAACATTGTCATCGAACACATTGGCATAAAGGTCTTGATGTAGACGAATCTCTTTATCCAATTGTGTTCGAACTAAAGGCCAAGATTCTTCAGTCCAACCTAACAATGCTGCAATTGCGCGAAACCCACAATTTCCATCAGCCACCACATCTATTATCTCCTCAATATACGGATGTATAAGAGTAGAAAAATGTGTGTAAAATGGTTGTTTTGGAGAATACTGTGATGATTAAGATGGTTGCCTTACAAAACGTTGAGATGGTTACCTTGCAGAACGTTGAGATGGTTGCCTTGCAGAACGTTGAGATGGTTGCTTTGTAGATTCTTGAGAGGCATCAACATACTCCCAATATAACGGATCACAAGGAGTATCAAATTCTTTCTTCTTTTTACTTGCTCCCTTGGTTCTCACATTCTCTAGTGGTGCAAGTATTGGTGTTGTATGTGGAAATACAACTTCACGCACCTTAACCCTGAATATCCTTTGACTTACAATATCGTGTTTCTTCATGTACGCTTTCATTGCTTCTAACTCTTCTAAAAAGTCATAATCTGATAAAGATTCTTCATCCTCCAATTCATTCTCAAGGCTTAACTTTCTCTAAAAAACATGAATGTTATCTAAAGGGATAACATTACCAGATATTTGCAACTTTGCCAACTCACAAGCACATGGTAATCCATGAGTTGTTCTGATTGAGCAACCACATATTGTTTTGTCAGTACCTACAATCTTCACTCTCTGCAACTGTTTGTCAATTTTTTTAAAACATTTCCTTGATACACAATGATGCAGACTTTGAAAGAATGATGAATTATACCCGTGCTCAACATCCTTGATGGTTTTCCGAAAAGAAGACTGAATGATACATATTTGGTTCTTCAACATCATATTCACAACATCCCAACTTTTACACAAATCACCAAAACTAGTTTGCAGCATGTTTTTCAATCTCCAATGGGCAGACTCAACTCTACAAATAAATTAAACAATACAAATTAAAATAAATCACATAAACTAGTAAATCATATTTTCTAAAACAAACAAATCAAATTTAAAAATACGTGTTAGATGTTGTGTTCCCCAAATGCATCCCTCTATTGGTCATCATGGCAAGATCTCTATCAGTCACAATAACTTTAGAAATTAAAGTCTCATATTTGAACAACTTTCGTACCTTTTCAAATGTCCAAATGAAGTTATCTTGTCGCTCTTGTTTCAAATAAGCAAATCCAACAGAAAATGTCAAACTAGTAGATGTGACACCGACAATTTCAAGTAGTGGTAACCGATATCTATTTGTTTTGTATGTGCTATCACATATCAAAACAAAATGAAACGTGTTTAACAATTTTATACAATCAATATGCGTCCAAAATATATCTGTCAAAACATCAGAATTCTCCCGTCTTCTTGTCCAATACACATAATTTTCTTGTTGTATTAACTTCAACAGATGCTGCATTTCTGTGTACGAACCTCTCAATGGTGATCGATAAGTACTCATTGCTTTATATATATTGACTTGGAATTGTCAGATTAGCTTTATTTCTCACTTTCAAAGCATTTAGAATGAATCTGGGGGCAAGCTTATACTTTGTCATGTCATTGACAAATTTCCTCTCTTCTTCAATTAAACGCCCCAAATAAGAATGACCAGTTACAGTATCAAGTAGATCATGATTGTGTGTTCCACAACGAATACTAATTTTCCATCCTTCACCAACACTTAACGGTATACATCTGAGAGTAAACGGACAATTTTCTTTATGAGAACAAGTTACTGTTGATTTTGATTTTGATTTATATCTTCCACCTCTTTCGCATCCCAAAATCAATTTGTCTTTTCTTCCCATCTTTCTGGTTGCTTTATTTGAACGAGTGGTAACAATTAAAATTCCATTTTCTCTTCCAATGGTTTTTGCCCATTCAAACACAGCTTCTCGTGAAGGAAATACCTACAAAATATGTTTCAAATAAAATATCAAATATATAGTTATAATAAAAAATTTATCTGTGATGGATTATCAGTAATATTAATACCTGATCAGTGATGAATTTTTCGGTAGAATCTATTCTATTTCTTGAGGCAGAAACCTCAACTTTACTCATACATAATTTAAAAAATAGTAATAAATATAAATAATAATAAATTTAAAAAAAATTGAAATTTTCGAAACTTTCGCATTTCTCGAAACTTTCGAAACTGTGTAACTTCGAATGTTTCTGGAAAATTACGTTTCAGAACTTTCATCTTCAACAAAACTTCCGAAAGTTTGTGTTTCAGAAGTTTCGAATTTAACGAAACCTTCGAAAGTTTCAGATCCAACCAAAGTTTCGAAGGTTTTGTTTTTCTGAAAAAATTGCATTTCGAATCTTTGGTTTTTTGACAAAAGTTTCAAAAATATTGTTGAAATATGACCTCTGATTGTTTCAAAAGTTTGAAACTTTCGAATAGTAAAATTTTTTGTGTAACTTTCGAAAGTGGGGGTGATAAAAGAGTGTGATAACTTTGTTGAGGAATTTTATATAAAGTAAAAAAGGGTAGATTGGTCAATAACAAAATATGGGGGGGTGGGAGGTAAAACTGTAGGGTGCACAGTACATTTCCCATAGATACGATTCATAGTGGATGTGGACTTTACGATAGGGGGATTTTGATGGAAAAATGATCAAACTTTTTTTTAGAAGAAAATGATTATGTCGTTAGTAAGTGTATTATAAAATATACGGAGGTGAAAATAGTAAGTATTTTTTAAAGAGATGGGCCCATTATAGTATTTTAATTCACACCAGGCCCAATACGACGCATTACAAATTGTCGGATATAGTTTAGGGTTTTGATGCATCCCCTCGCACTGCGTCCTCAGAAAAAATCCACCCTTTGTTTCTTTTGGTTGCGTTTATGTAAGTTCTTGTTGTTTTTATCATTTTTAGTTTTTATAAATTTCTTTAATCAACAAAAGATGTAGATTATATTTTGTTAGAAAGCTATAATTTGTCGTGTTTATCAATCACTGTCATTTGTCTGCTATATTTTTAGCTTCTTCTTCGTTTCATTGTGATATGTTTATGATGTTATTATTATTTTTTGACAAATTGATTTGTTTATGATAGATCTTATTGGTTTTATTATTATTAAGTTTTAGATTATTTAATCAGCAATGGAAGTATATGATGTTTTGTTAGAAAGCAGGGATAGTGTGTATCAGTGTTGTGCTTTGATCAATGCACTCTTCTGAAAGTGTTCCCTTGCAATATTAATTTGAGAAAATGGGCAGTTGTGATTCATTTTAAACGGTTGAAAATCACAACAATCATTTTCTCTATATTTTGTCTTTTTATACAATTTCTCCCTTTTCTTAATGTTATTTTAAATTAATATTTATGATTTTGAAAATTTGATGGATTTACAATATATGATATTTTGTTAGAAAGCAGGGATAGTGTGTATCAGTGTTGTGCTTTGATCAATGTACTTTTCTGAAAGTGTTCCCTTGCAATATTAATTTGAGAAAATGGGCAGTTGTGTTTCAATTTTTATTGTTGAAAATCACAACAATCATTTTCCCGACATCTTTTCTCTTTATACAATTTCTCTCTTTTTCTTAATGTTATTTTAAAATAATTTTTATGATTGTGAAAATTTGATGAATTTAAATAATATATGATATTTTGTTATAAAGCAGGGATAGTGTGTATCAGTGTTGTGCTGTTATCAATGCACTCTTCTGAAAGTGTTCCCTTGCAATATTGATTTGAGAAAATGGGCAGTTGTGTTTCATTTTATATGCTTGAAAATCACATCAATC
>NC_021160.2:52781599-52816275 GCF_000331145.2 Cicer arietinum
CCCTACACGTGTTTAATTTTCTCATTCTTTGTTAATGTTATTTTGTTTTTTCAATTTCCCTAGTTAATTTGTTTGGAAAACAAAATTCAATTGTACTTCAGGTTTCGTTTTATTTTTTCTTTTTGCCATCAAATTCGATTCTGTTATTGATATGCACTTCTATTCCGTTTGAAATGTGCAGTGTAGCAACGAGAGACAATGGTGAAATTCTTGAAGCCTAACAAAGCTGTGATTGTCCTGCAAGGCCGATATGCGGGAAAAAAGGCCGTGATTGTTCGTACATTTGATGATGGCACTCGTGAGAAACCGTATGGACACTGTCTTGTTGCAGGGATTAAGAAGTACCCAAGCAAAGTAATCAAGAAGGACTCTGCAAAGAAGACAGCAAAGAAATCTAGGGTTAAAGCTTTCGTGAAGCTTGTCAATTATCAGCACTTGATGCCCACACGTTATACCCTTGATGTGGATCTGAAAGATGCTGTTTCTGTCGATGTTCTTCAAGCCAAGGACAAGAAGGTGACAGCCCTTAAGGAGACAAAGAAGCGCTTTGAGGAGAGGTTTAAGACTGGCAAGAACAGGTGGTTCTTTACCAAGCTTCGATTCTGAAAATTTTGTTTAATTTATTATGAATGAATGAACTTGTTGTGTTTCTTAGTTTCATTTCAGAGATTTGTGATTATTATCAATACAAAAAGTTAGTGAACAATTTCACCAATTGTTGCTCCAATTTATATCTTTTACAAGTAAATTTAGTTGATCTCTTTGGTATGATTTTGAAAATTGGAGAATTTCAAATATTCAAATTGCAATGATCGGGTGGTGATTCAGGCAGCCTCCTTGATACAATTATATATCATGTGAGGTGTTTAACTGCTCGTAAATCAAATGCTTTTGCTCTTCAGACTTGCTGAGATTTTTCTTTGAAGCTGGTCTAGTAAGCTCAAGTATAATATTTTAATCTATATTTTATTCAGATAATAATTTTATAATGACTAGCAGTTAGTCAATTTTGAAATTACTTTGTGCATATTAGAATATGTTAAACCTATGTTACAACTGTGATTTGTAGATTTCATATGTAGCTAACTCGTCCGATCTATGTATCAGTGGCCGTCAGTTATGATTCGACCGTCCATTTTAAACTTGTATATCTAGATTTTTAGACTGTAACTTGTCTGCAATATAGCTTCTTCTCTGTGTCATTTGGTTTCTTTACGTAAGTTCTTATTGGTTTTATTAATTTTTAGTCTTTAAATTTCTTTAATCAGCAAAAGAAGTAATTTTTTGAGAAAGCAGGGATAGTGTGTATCAGTGTTGTGCTATTATCAATGCACTTTTCTGAAAGTGTTCCCTTGCAATATTAATTTGAGAAAATGGGCAGTTGTGTTTCATCTTATATTGTTGAAAATCACAACAATCATTTTCTCTACATTTTTCTCTCTTTTTTTAACGGATTTGTACTTCTATTAACTTTTTGCTGCTCCTGCAAATAAGTTTGGGTCTTCCTTTATAAAAACATGTGCTGGCCTTAGAGCTGAATGCAGTACCCTGAAAAATATGGCTTTATAAAACTACACTCTAGAGAGTAGAGTGATTAAGTTAAACTAATGTAGATGTTATTGAGACATCATAACCAATCATCAGTGTTAAAATAACCTTTGTTTTTCGCACTTTACTCCCTTTATGTCGGGTGGTGATTCAGGCAGCCTTCTTGCTTCAATTTAATGACATGTGAGGTGTTTAACTGCTCGTAAATCAAATGCTTTTGCTCTTCACATTTGCTGAGATTTTTCTCTGAAGTTGGTCTAGTAAGCTCAAGTATAATTTTTCAAAAATCTATACAATACAATGTATAAATAATAATTTTGCAATTACTGTTAAGGAGCATTTAATTTGAGATTTTTGGTGGATTATTGAACTATTGCGTGTTCAATTATTGTTCTGATTTATGGTCTGCATAAAAAAATTTGATTGAAAAAATGTAGTGCAAGGTTCTTTCAATGCAATTAACTAGTTTGTATGACTTGTTCCGTAAAAATTTAAATTCTGCTTACCAACGACTCAACAGCGCTATTATCAGTTCATTCCAAGCTTACCCAAGTATTCTCAAAAGAAGAAGAGGGTCATATTGATCACTTTGCATTCCAAGCTATGTTTTATAAACAAGATGTTAATAACAAAATTCTGTAAACCAAAAAATGCGGGGATGATGTTCATACACATTCAATTTAATGATGAGACAAGTCTAAAACTCATGAAATGTTTTTTTCTTATTATAGAATGTAATAAGAGACTTGAGTTCAATTGAAAGCTATAATTTGCAGCTTCTGGTTAAAGTCTTTCTGCTCTATGGGCGAAATACCTTTGCAAATCTTTTGATTTCGACTTGTTGATCAGATTACTTTTAGGTAATGCAGTGTTTTTGCAAGTTCAATGTATATATTTACCTGCAACCTTTTATATAATAATCACTTTCAATGAGCCTTGTTTTATAATTTTGCATTCATTACCAACAGAATTTAATAGTCATCAGCTGAGTCAATTCTCTAACCCAATAAAAAATCAAAGGACCTAAAATCATTGCTCACTCATACCCTAATGCAACCTCTTATATAATAATCAATTTCAATTAGCCTTGTTTTATAATTTAGCATTCATTACCAACAGAATTTAATAGTCATCATCTGAGTCAATTCTCTAACCCAATAAAAAATCAAAGGACCTAAAATCATTGCTAAAGACTATAGTAACATTGCTGTAGTTCTAAATTCTAACATAATGCTTAGGCTAAGGAACGGGTGATCCGCAAGATCTCAATCCACGCTCTATTAGAATGGTTTCCCTTTCGATATTTTCTTAAAAGGGGCCAGTTATATATTTTTCAGGGTGAAGAAATACCACTTTTAGCCCCCACTACTTGATATAAAAAAACGTAGTAAAACACATTTTAGTGTCTAAAAATAACCTCAAAAAGACATTTTAATATAGACGAAAATTGTTGAAATATAGAATTTATTGAAAACTTTGTCTAATAATTAAAAAAAAATGGCCCATGCAGGTCTCGAACATGCGACCTTCGCGTTATTAGCACGATGCTCTAACCAACTGAGCTAATGGGCCTTAGTGTTAGATATGTTTGTATTAATTTTCTTATTGTGTTTATTTCGAATTACAGCCAAATATTTTTTTTATCTCGAACATCTAGTCTATACAACATTTCTGCGATTTGTATAAATATAAAAGTTGAGAAATGATATTTGAACACAAATATTGAACACAAATATCAAACACAAATACAAACACATGTACCGTATACGATATACTTAGGGATATTTTAATCATTTTAACGATTTTCTTTCTATTCTTCAGAAATCATTTCTCTTTCTCTCTTCTCTCTCTTTCTCTCTTCTCTATCTTCTCTCTTCGTTTCTCCATCTTCTTCTCCACCAAGAGTCTGAAAGCTTCTCCATCTTTTCTCCATATTCTTTTCTTCGTTTCTCTATCTTCGTCGTTCTCGCTTGCTGCATTCGATTTTGCCGATCTTCTCGCTTGCTGCATCTACTCTGCACATTTTGCCTGTATTTTTCCTTCTTTCTTTCTGGTTAAGTTGTCATTTTATTTTAAGTCATTAACCATATTTATATCTTCTTTGATTAGAATGCCCAAGTTTTCAGTTCGAATTCATTAACCAATTTGTTCACCATATTAACCATGTTTCTTTACGCCATTAACCAGATTTATATTTTGTCTAATAAGAATGATTATTCTGTTAGAATCCATTAACCAAGTTGTGCAAAGAAGTAACCATATTGTTTTACGTCATTGACCGTATTATTTTAAGTCATTAACCATATTTATATCTTGTTTGATTAGAATGTCCAACTTTTCAGTTCGAATTCATTAACCAAGTTGTGCAAAGAATTAACCATATTGTTTTACGTCATTGACCGTATTATTTTAAGTCATTAACCATATTTATATCTTGTTTGATTAGAATGTCCAACTTTTCAGTTCGAATTCATTAACCAAGTTGTTCACCACACTAACCAATAATATTTACACTATTAACCAGAAACAAAATATCAGAAAGACCCATAATTTAAACACTAATAATCACAGAATATGAAACTTAACAATTCAAATCTGTTTAACATCATTGATTAAAAGTGATGAAACTTAATATTTAAACAAAAATAATTAACATGATTGATTAATAGTTCACAAATCACAACCCTAACTTTTAGACAAAAATAAGTCATTAACCACATATGGTACTTCATTAACCAATAATGTATATATATAATAATTAAATGGTGACCTCTGGGCCACCAGGCCAAATATAGCATATTGTGCTGCAAGTTTATCCCCTAGCATAAAGTTCTATAAATTCTTATCAATAAGGCTAATATAGATTATTGGTTTTTCTGCTCATATACTAATAATTATGGCCATGTTCAAGTTCAAAAAAATTATTTATTTATGTTATTTATTTACTTAGGTATGCATTTCCTATTACAACTATTTTTCTAATTAAAAATGTAATGAAGATTCTTTGATTGTAAAGGAATAACAAATGTAAGGTAGTTTGTTTAACAAGACACATTGACTTATCCTATTGATATTTTAAATCTTGGAGTCTAGTTTTTAAGTCTAGGCATATGGAAGTGACTTATATGGAAATATTATAATTCTTCAAAACTTGTTTTGGAGTTGCTAAGGAATGGATACAGAGAGAAAAAAGGTAGAAAATCTCTCAAATTATGTGAGTTTTAACAGAAGAAAAAAACAAACTTATGACCGAACCTTACTTATCTCTAATTGAACACCAAATTATTAAAATCTCTTTCATTTTCACTGCGATCATTGTGAAATTGTTTGAATTCTAAACAACCACAAACCATCCACGAATAAGTTTCCATATCTATACCATAATAAAATAACCAAACAAACCAAATTCTTTGTAAGAACTAAGAAGAAAAAAATAAACACACGATGTAAAATGAACTCTTATGCCTATGCAAATAGATATTCCATTATCTACAAGTTGTAAGCAAAGAAAAGACGAAACAAAATTCTTGAGTTTGTGAATTGGATTATTAGCAATGCCTTCTAACACAACTTATGCTATTTCTTGCAGCCATTATTTCATCAAGTGGAACCCTTTTCTTAATCTCAGGTCTTTGCTTTGGTGCACTAAGAGATCTTACTCTTGCCTTAGATGCATGAGTATTAGCCATGTAGTTAGGAAAATTGGAGTAAGGCGAGAACAATGCATCTCCGGAAACATTCTTCACTGGAGTATTCGCTTGCGAAGAATTCGATAACCGAGGAGTGCTATGAGCAGTATAGAGTTTGCGGTCATTAACATTATTATGGAAACACCATTCAGAATCTTGAGAATGTTGACATTCATGAACCGATATTCGACTGGGAATTTGATAAGGAAGAGAGGATGCATTTGCTTCATAGAAGTGATGCAGATTATCTCCACAGTCAGACATTGTAGCACCATCGCATCGAAATCTTGAATGAGACCTGTGAGGATCAATCAGAACAATTTTCTGGTTCTGAACAAATCTACTAGAGGAATTGTTAAGCCATTTTTTGTGTTGTTCATTTCTAGTTTCATCAAACATTTGCTACAAGAGAAAAAGAAAACAAGAGTAAATAAGACTAAAATTTTGATGTAAGTTATTTGAATTTACATGCAGGAATCAATAAGTTTTTTGAATTACCGCATGTTTTCTTTGACGGATTTCATATTGAGATATGTTCTCCTTGTTGTCAATGGAATTACGGGCTCGTTGCAACCGGATAACGGCTTGAGCTCTCATTAGAGCTTGCATACTGTGAAGTGTTGCAGCAACCCTTTTTCTAACTAGGAAGCCTCTAACAAGAGCTTGTATTTTAACTAGTCCTTTTAGTGCTCTATGAGCCTTTCTTGCCTGAATGAAACAAATGATATAGCATAACAGAACACATTACTGATTAGCCATGAATAAATGGATCAAAGGTTAAGATAAATATTCAAAATATAAGTAGAGAATGATTGATTAAGACAATTATTTTAAGTGTATGTTTGGTTATGCGGTGTCAGAAAAAGATTTTGAAAAATTGATTCCGGCTAAAACTGTAACGTGATTTATGTTTGGCTATACTCTAAGTTGAATAATGAATGTGACTAAAATCAAATTCTAGATACAAAAACAACAGATTCTAGTTTCAAGTTATTACAAAATTAATTCTACTAAAAAACAAACAACAAACGTGTCAAAATCTTTTGGTTACTCCAAAAATGGAACTAAACATACACAAATGTGATCCTTTAATGCTAGGAGTAAGAATCAAGCAAAGCACGTTTATTTGTCCCAAAATAAAAAAAGTGTGTCAGTGTCACATAAACAAAGCTATAAGCATCAACATTTACTAAACAATCCAATTCAGCAAATGCCATTAATTTGTGGAAAAAGCAACAACAATTGAGAAAAAAGATCACTCAAACCAATTGTACATGAACCTTCCTAGAAAACAAATCTGATCACATTCACATACCAAATATCCTCTGAAAAAAGATTGAATCTTTACAGCAGCCCACCACTCCATGCTTCTACATAACAATGTGCCTCTGCCATGACTTAAGGACCTCACAAAAATTGCATGTTTGTTGTACTCATCCTGTTTTTCAGCAACATAGGATTTGTACCAATCATCATCAAAGGGTTGATCACTGGTTTGAGTAATGTGATGATGATTCTGATCAATGTGATCATCCTTCACTGATTGTTTCTTCTCTGGAACCAATGATCCTGATTTGATACTGTGTTCCTTCTCTTTCTTCATTCCAAACAACCCTTTCAACCACCTAGTAGCCTTGCCCATAATTTTCAATTTTTTTTTGTTTCACAATCTGAAGTGAGAAACAATGTCAAAGTTAAACTCAAATGTGAAACAAGTCAAGTGTATGTTTCTCTCATCATAGAGAACAATAACAAGTGTGTAAAAATGTAATAATGCAAGTGAACAAGTGTAAAAACCCAATGAATACAAGTGGTGCCTAATGCAATATAATATTTAAAAAATTGCACTTTTTTTGTTTTTAAAAAGATGAACAAACAAGTGGAATTTAGTGCCAGAATGTTTACAAATAAATTATACCACAAGTTGTAAATAGAGAACTGATGAAAGCAAGTTATGGAGGCAAAGATACATAAACACACACTATATAAATATAATAATAAACAGAATCATCAACCCTGAAATAATACTAATATAAAATAAAAAAAAATATTATAATTATAAATCATAGAAAATAAATTAAGGGATAAAGAAAGAGATGATACTTTTATGAAGACAAACCTCTGACACAATTGATGCAGATATGAGACAAAATTTACGATTTACAACTTAAAAACAATCAACAAGGATTAAAATCCTACAAGAAAAAGTGGTAATAATAATCACAAGTAAAATCCTAAGATGTTCAAAAATTCAAAAAATAGAAAGTGAACCAAATTCCCTCTTCCACTTCCATAAATAATAATCACCATTACCCTACAAAAAACATAATCAATTCCCAGTTTCCCACGCTTAATAATTTATTTCAAATTATAAAATAAAAAATAAAAATTGAACCTTTTTGTTGCTTTTTTTGTTTCTCTTTCTGTATAACTTTTCTGGTTCAAAGTTGAAACCTTTCAATGCTGAATTACTCTGTAAAACTTGAAGTAATCACCCTTTGAGTAAAATATCAAAAGGGGTTTGAGAAAAAACTTAAGATTTCAGTATCTTTGAACAGTGATTCCAGAAAAAAATTGTTGCTGACAATGACAGTTTCTGTGGTAAAGTTAATTCAGTTCTGATATGAATCTGAAACAACACTTGATGAAAACGACCTTTCTAAATGGGGTTTGCGATCATTGGAATTCTTTTTGGATGGACAGAGCAATTTCCAATGGCTTTGACTCCTCGGGTTACTCCAAATTAATAGCATATGATTTGGCTATGTTTGTTAGACTTTAAATAATAATAATAATAATAATATTTTAGAATTTCTTTTTTTTAAATGACTTAACTTTCATTTGTTTATTATTATAAACAAAAATTTAAAAATAATAATTTTTAATTTTTGTTATACAATTTTTTTAAATTAATTTTTTAAACTAAAAATTTACTATAAATTACATAAAAAATGATTTTCAACAAGACATGTTTGTTTAAAAAAATATTTTTTAAATATAGATGTGTCTCTATAGTCTCTCAAACATCTTTATCTCATGCTCTCTCTCTTTAGTATTTATATACTATTTCTCACACTCTTTACTATTTTATGTCTCTTTTAAATTTTAAAATTAAAAATTGAGTCTCTAATAAAAAATAGTGCATCTTAGTAATTGAAAATTGAGACTCTAATAAAAAAAAAAGTGCGATTTTAGTAATTGAAAAAATAAAAGTTTAGTTCATACTCATACCAATTTATATAATAATCTACGCGTATCAATGTACATATATATTAAATTCAAATATATATTTTGACAACAAAACAATCACAATTTTAATTATAAAATACACCGCTAATAGAATCAAGCCACAATTCTAGCATCTTCATACAAATTTTTAGAAATAGTAAGTTTTACTTTCATTCTATCATGCAACAATTGGTTCGTCTCATAATTTTTTGTATACGTTTTAGTTGTTATTTTAATTGATATTTAAGTCAACAAAAAATAGTTAATATTTGTTAGAATCTTTGTCAATCAGAACAATTTTAAATTGAGAACTAACAAATTTATTAGTTTAAAACACACAATTGAAATAAAAGGCAGAGTGGAGAAAGAGAAGGAAAACTTACTTAATGAAAAGAAAAAAAAATGGATAAGCTGAATGGGTGAAAGAGAAAACTCAACTAAAGAATTCATGTAGAGTAGTGATAGATAAAACACTGTTAAAAATGAATAGAGGACAGTTTCAAATTTTTCAAAAAGAGTAAAAGAAATTATATCATTTTATATAATTGATGAGTTAAGTTTAATGTTTTTCGATTGTGTGTCATCTATTACAATAGACAAATATGAGAAATTATTATTCATAACTAAAAAATAATTTTTTTAAAATAAACACTAGTCAAATAATACAAAATAAATTTTAATTTAAAAAAAAATTAACGATAAAACGTAAAACACTTTATTTTACGATTATTTTATTTATTTATTATTGAAATTTTGAATATAATGTGTTTGTTTTTCTTTTGAAATTAACTATTGATAATTGTGGAGCTTTTTGTTGATAACGGATTTTAATTTTGCACTTAATGCATAAAGATATGATGGAATTAGAGAATCAAAACGCATTAGAAAATCATTAATTTTATTTTGATTTATTTGTGTATAATAAACTATTTTGATATATATATATATATATATATAAACTTTTTGCACTCCTATTATATATAAATTAAATTCATATAAAATTATACAGTGGGTTATAATTAAGTTGTAACTATAACCTCTATTTTAAAAGGTTGCTTCTCCATATTCAGCAAGTTTCTCCCTTAAGGATCATTGTCAACAATAGCTAAAGATTGTTATATTAATTAATTTCATATAACCTATTATATACACTATACACATCAGATCACACATGTCCTCATTGGAATTGATAAAAAGTAATTTTACAAAAAATTATAAAAAGTCACAAATAGTTATACCTTTTATCTATTGTTAGAAATATACTAGCATTCATATTCGTTTTTATTCGTAAAAGTATATAATTATTTGACCTATAAATTTAAATTTTTTTGTAAACATGAAATAATAAATGTAATATCATAAATTTTCATACAGTATCTTTATTTATACATTAGTTTTAGTTTTGAAAAAACAATAAAACTCATTTTAATTCTTAAAATAATAGAGATAACTTTTAATTTATGAGAAAATTAATCTGAGATAATTTAGCCTTTACTTTCCATACACTTTATTTGGTTGATGAAAAAAAATTATGGAGAAGAGAAAAGAAAAAAGAAAAATAAAATATTTATTTAGTAATCTCCATTTAATTAAAAAAGAGAGTAAAAAACACACTCATGATGATTATTTAAACAACATTTTTCCATTCCCAAACTCACTTAATGTGAATAAAACATATAGGGATGCACAAATTAATTTGAATTATATAACATGATCACTGGAATGAAGTGTTTGTATTTATTTTCTAATAATTTTTTATATAAATCTAGAATGATAAAAAAGAAATGTAAAAAGGGTGGGGTGATGTATGGTAAGCGAGATTGCTAAAAATAGGTGTAAGAAAAACTAAAATAAAGGATTATATGATAATGTATAATAATTTTATATTATTGATATATAAATTAAATTTAAAGATGGTGTAAAAATTATGTATTTATAAAATAATATAAATCTTCTTGAACAAAAATTTGATATGACTAAAAGAATAAACATAAGAGTTATTCTCAATTAACGAAAAAATAAAATAAAGAAATTATGACAAATAATGTAAAAATTCAGAATTCTAACCTTTTAACCTTTTAGATGATTTGAAATATGAATTTTCACTTTTTAAAACATCTATAATATCATCGTGTTCTAAATATTTTATTTTTAAAATTTGAAAAACATGAAATGTTTAAAACACAATTACATTTTAAAATTGGATTGTTTTTATCTTTATTTTTTTTTAACTTTTTAATATATTCGACATTGAAATTTTTATATGAAAATGTCTTTTTTTTACACATCGCATCCGCCCTTAAAACTATTTTTTTTTCTATAATAAGAAGTCGCATTTTCGGACATTGAAATTTATATATCAAAATGTGTTACTTATTTTGACTTTCAAGGGATCGTATTTCTGCACTGCGACAACGGATAATTTTTTTTGTTATGTAATAGGAGGTAGCATCCATGCGATCCTAAATCTATAACATTTTGATTTTTTTTTAATTTAACAAATGAATAATTGTTAATTTAGTAAAAAAACTAAATAATATTAATAAAATTAAATAAAATAAATTTAATAGAAAAAATACATCAAACTTAATGTATTGAATAGATGCGCCAAAACAAATAATGTTATATATTATTTATTTGTAACATCATGAGGGAGTTGTTAATAAAATTGAATTGCTAATTTATTTACAAAATAGAAGAGAGTTGTTGAAGTAATATAACATATTATTTGTTTTGATATATCTATTCAACTACATTAACTTTAATATATTTTTTTATTAAATGTGTTTTAATTTGATTTTATTAATATATTTTTGTTTCTTTTTAATATTTTTATTTGTAAATTAATAATTATTAATTTATTAAAATAAAAAATCATAGTCATATGGATGTGACTTCTAAAAATAAAAAATTAAAATATTTTAATATATAAATTTTAATACAAAATATAATAGAGAGTTTAAAAAAAATCAGAAATAGATTAAAAAAATAATAATGAAAGTGAGCAATTGTCCTTTCAATGTGTTTGTGCTTTGTGGGGTATTGGAAGTAGATACGTATAGAAATTCCGTATGAGTATACTCTTGTTATAAGACTTATTATAAGTTTTATATAGTTTTTAAAAATCACAAGATATGTTTTTTTCTTTTAAAAGATATTGTTTTTCCGTCGTGTATTGATTTTCAGAATTCAATCATATGGTCGGATCATTATTATGAGTAGGTGGGCACAAAAACAACATCATTGTTGCGTTTATTTTATCCACTAGATCCAAATGCAACATACTAATATGTATAAAATAATAACACTCTTACTATATTACGGTCATGCTCTTATTGTATTACGGTCATGCTAATAAGAATAAAGTTTTTTAAATACATTTGTTAAAGAAATGAAAATAAATAAAAAATAGTTTTCGAGTGAAATATCATATTTTTTACAATTTTAAAGTATAAATTTAATATATTTCAATAGGTCAAATTATATTTTTGGAATTTTAAATTATTTTTAAATTTTATTTAAGTTATTAATTTTTTAATTTATTTTAGTTATAAATATTAAACACTTTAATTTATAAAAAAAAATTAATTTTATTTTAGTTTTTTAAATTACAACAAACATTAAATACTATAGTATATTTAGTAAAAATTATTAAATTATTTGATACGTTAAGTTATAAACATGGGACAATTTGATTATATCAACCAAAGTCTAATGTTTTTAAGTTAAAGAGACTAAAGTGTATAATATTTATAACTTAAAGAAATAAATTGTTTAACATTCAAAACTTAACTGACTAAAATAAAATCAACAAAGTTTAAGGACTAAAGTATCTAATAGATATTGATCATATTTATAATTTAAAATATCAAAGTGTTTAATATTTATAATTTAAATGACTAAAATAAAAATAAAAAAGTTTATAGAATCAAAGTGTCTAATTTTTATAATAACGAAATTAAAATAAAACGAAGAAAAACTCAAAAAACCAAAGTTACATCTAAAAATAACTTAAAGGCCAAAAGAATAATTTAGCCAAAAAGGTAAAATTATTCAATTAATTATGATAAATTTACAAATTTAGTGGGAGCAAAGTTCTTAACTTTTAATTCAATATTATTAAATTAAATTTCTTGACTTGAATTCAAATTCAAAAGTTAATAGCTATATGTATTTATAATATATTTAGTATCTGTTCTACCTAAAATAATAATATATTTAGCAACTGCCTCCAATTTCATTAACGTGTGTATGCCTCGCCTCTATCTTAACTTGAAAAAGTAAAACAATATGATCTAAATAAAAAAATAGTAAGATAAAAAAAATTACTATTATCACATTTATAGTTCTAGATAAATGGTATTACTATTTATTAATCATAATAAGTCGTTATTGTTATTTTTCTTCCAGTTAAACTCTTTTTGATAAAATTAAGTTATACATTAATTGATAATTGAAAATTTAATTAATAGTTGAAAAATTAACTGATGAATAATAACTGATGAATTATAGTTAAAAAATTAATTAATTAAAATTAAAGTGTTTGATAAATTTAATTTTTAATAATATAAAAGACATCAAATGATATAATTACATTTCTTTCATTTATGTATTTTGTGATAGAAAAATAAAATGCAACAATGTTCTGAAATAAAAAAACTATAAACATACAATTCATTTACTTTTTATTTATTTATTATTATACAAATATAATTTTGAAGAGTTATCTAAAAGTTTATTAAGCTCGATGTGTATAAATAACAATCGTAAAAACAATAAAGTTTATTTACTCTTTACAATTTGACATAAAAAATGAATTTAATTTATCGCAATGAAAAATTAAAAAACGAAAAAATAATAATAAATACCTTAATTAATTTGTGTTTGGTAAATTTTCTATAAAATTAATATGAAAGTTTATTTTTTATTTTTTTAGTTATTTTAATAAAGAATTAAATAAATCGACTACAGTTCCCAAAAGAAAAATATAAGTGAAACATTTATGTAAACAAGCGGATGAGATAGTGGATAATTATTTTATATTAAATAAGAACAAAAATTAATAAAATTATATACACAAAAAAGAATAAAAAATAAAAATAAAAGTTATGAATTGAAATGCTATTTAGAAATAACATCTCAAAATAAATTATAAACGGATGAAAAAAATTTATTTACCAATTTCATCTTATTCAATCTAACAAAATAATTGAATAATTGAAAAGGCATTAGACTATGAGATCATTGACCGTAAATAATTTTGGGACAAATTGTGTACATTAGACTTCATATTCTTCTTCCTTCTCAAAACAATTGATCGATTTGTCAAAAAAATAAAAAAATCCAAAAATATATTACTCTTTTAATTTTTAATACATATTTTTAATTGTATTATTTAATTAATAGTATTTGTATCATTTTCAATATAATATCTCTCGTGATATATTTATAAAATTAATAATGTATAAATATTTGACAAAGATAATTTGATAAAATCATATTTTCTATTTTATTTATATATTATTTTTAATATATATATATATATATATATATAAATCAACAAATACCTCCATTATTTTGAGACAGATCAGTAATAATTAACCAAATCTCACACGAAACCAAACCCATCAGATATTTCTGTTAATAGTGGAGAGCATGTATTCCACTAACACTTATAATGCTTTTAACATTTTCATAGTATACATGAGACAATCGAATGAAAATTTGTTTATAAACTATAAATGGATTATCTTTCCACTTTCAAGTTGGTTTTGTTGTAGCATAATTATGTTAGTTCAATCAAAATTTTAAAAGAATATTAAAATTTATTCAAAATTCACCGGCCTACTTGCAATATATTTAAAGAAAATTGTTAAAAACTGTTAATATCTAAATATAAAATTTTATATTAAAAATTGTGCAATTAATTTTTTTCTCTTTTCAATATGGAATTTTTTTTATTTCTTTATAAGTGTCTTTATAATTATTGTTAGCATCATCCTATATTTAATTTCCTTGAAAGTGGTTTAGTACGGTTGAAGACTACCACTTATTAGATTTATGGTTGGTTTGACTCTTCCTTTTTTTTTTTTTTTTAATTCCTCTAATCTTTTGTTTATTGTGAGTTTTGTTCAACATCTTATTATGTCAACGAAGGTTGTTTCTTTCGTCTTTATATATTTTGCAAGTTAAGCTCGATGGACACTTTTTTCCACGAATAAGACGGTGTATGGACATAGTCACATAGGTAGTGATTAATAAAGTAAATTTTAATACATGGACATAAGTATAGTGATGATTAATTAGTGTCGGTTTGAACGATATAATAAATTTGCATGGTAAACAACAACGAAATTATTTCATTTTGGAAAAGAAATAATTTATTGGTTTTTATATATTTTTGTTCTTTAATATTGTTTTGTACTACATTTTTTTTTTAAAATTGATTAATAAATAAATTTTTTTTTTTTTTACTTTTCTTTACAAAATAAGGTAAAATGGCAAAAATTAATTGATTAACAATAAAATTTTGAAATGACAACAAAATAAATAAAATCCTATAAACTGACCATTTAAGAGGAATAAAGTGACCAACATTAAAACAATTCATATATCGTATGCGGCTATACCGTACTACTGATGTTTTGTAATTAATCTTTGTAAAAATAATGTTTTGTACTTAGATATGATTTCTGGAACAATTTTAAATAGGATAAAACTTATGCTTAGTTTCTTAGATATTGTTATGCGGTTCTTAATTTCAAATATTCATAACTATTATGATTTCTTTAAATATATAATTTTATCAAACTCCAAAAACTATATTTTAATTAAATTAAAAACCATACGAAAGTAGGAAGAAATATATATATTTAAATTTGTCCTTTTTAATATTATAAAATATTAAAATAATTTAGTAATCAAAGTATAGAAGTATTATGTTAAATGAACTTACTTTTTCATTAATATATTTCTAGATATGAGTCAAAATTTAATACTCTAGTTGCAAATGGAATAAGTCACATGTTTTAATAATTATGTTATTGAAATATTATTGTTGCGTGAAACTATTGCATGTTCTGGATGTTCACACTTTATTTTATGTAAGGATGTTCGCACTTTTAATCATTTGAGTAAGGCTAGAATTTAAATAATAATACTCGAAAATCCATACGTGCCTGTTCCTGTTTGTTTTGTTGTGTTTTATCAAACAAAATTTAAAAAGCAACGAGATTATATATATATATATATATATACATCAGGTAGCTGTAATATAATTTTCTAAAAAAAATGCTGTAATTTAATAAATAAATAATCAAATAAACAAATTCTACAACACTATAAAAAGTACACATCGATACTATAAATAATTTAATTAATAATTTTCTCTAATTTATTTATATGTTACTGTAGTATTTACTAAAATTGATTAAATTTAGAGTTTTTATATTTATTTATTTAATTTTGACCCTAATAATTACATAAATTGATTCCATAATTAAAATAAAAATTTTAATTTAAAATCATTAAAAAAAAAACATTTCAGAATAGACCCAAATGTTAAAACTTAAAAATTTAGTAGTGTTGAATTTAAAATATTATCAAATTCATTCATAAATAACATATTATTTAATTATTGATGATTTAATTTAATAATACTAAAATATATTAATTTTGAATTATATCATAGAAGTCTTTTAATCAAACATGTGCATAAAAAGATTAACTATTGACATAGTGATTACTCTTTGACTAAGAAGAAATCCCACATTACAATATCTATATGTAAAAGTGGTGGATATATTTCTTGGGACTCACTTTAAATATTTCATTTACTTTTTCTATTTAAATTATTTATCATTTTATAATACAAATATAATATAATAACTATGTTTTTAATTAATATTCCTTTATTTATAATTTTCATCTCATCAAATTTCTTTACTAATTATAATCAATATATATTTGAGTAAATAAAACTAATTTTATCATTAAAATTAACTAGAATAATCATTTTTCAAAAAACTATACTCAACTTATATAATATATTTAAAATGAGACGGATAAAATATAATTTTGTTATCTCCTTCGAAAGCTGCTTTGTTTTTTATTTGTCACCGAAGAAATCAAACCCTTAGTTGACCACTTTTCACAAACATTGCTCCACCTGTTTTTAAAGCAAAAGTTGTACGGCAAATACATCACAGTGATTGATAAAATTCCTAATAGCTAGTATGGCACATTAAACTGTTTTGATTTGTTACGTTTGATATTTTTTATGTTAATATATTAATTTTTGGGGAAATTTTGTTTCATAAATTAAAATTTTAGTTAAGAGATAAATAAAATTATTTGATGTATGATTGTTAATTTCAATCGAAGAATTTTAGAATATTTTACCTTAATTAAAGCACAATAACGTGTGATTATTATGATGTTTGGTATGAAAACATGTTTATAATTTTTCCTTCTAATTGTTATTTTTCTTTAATTTTAATTTTTACAATTGTATTTCTAATTATAACCATGTTATTAGTACGGAGAGTTCAACAATTTTATTAATAGTTAATTTATGTCTGTCTGCTGATATTTTTAATAGAGTCTTCTTAATTACCAACCACATTTTTTTCTACTCACATAAATATGAATCTGGACTATTTTTTTAAGATCAATATCGGACTATGCAATGTAATGTTGGTATTATAATTAATATATTTGTACATAAAGCACTGCTTAATTTTGATTTATATAAAAAGAATTAAACATTGAGATAATTTTATAATTAAGAGTGAAAATATAAATTAAAAATTAAAAAACATTATCATGAAAATGAATAGTGTTAGATTTTGGTTTTCTCCCGTCCACAAAGTGTGTCCATCGAGATTTGCAAGTGATATATTTATATATCAGAAAAATGAAAGAACTCAAACCCACTTAAACATATATGATTACTTGTTTGGCTATGTTGGAAGGGTTGGGTCAAAGAACAAGAGTTACAAATGAATGGGTGATGCATTATACCATCATCATTATTATTATATACTTCATATTATATGCACCTACATAAATTGATCACCCCTTTTTCTTCCTATAATATATATGTACTTACTATATATCTCAAGGCTTAATCCTTTTCTTGCCAAAACTATCCACCTACTATGGTGGATCCAATTCAAGAGATGGGAGAAAACAAGGTGGTGAATTAAGGTGAAGATGATGATGACTCCATCATGATTTATATTTAATTTTGTATCTTCTTCGCCTTCTTACGGCACACAGGCTCAAGCCAGGCAATTTATAATTATTCATGAAGCCTATTTTTTTTTTTCTTTAGACTAGCGGTAAGCACTACTTGAAATTTACATACACAAATCTGAAATCTCCCATTTGAATTGAGACATGATGTCTAAACTAACAATATCAATATTTATCAATTGAATTATATACTTGAAAGATACTTTAATAGTAGTTATATATTCTTTCTTAAAAACAATTCCAAGAGAGATATTACCTAGTATAATCTTGTATAGCTAGAATGTTGTTGTTACTAATTGAAGTTTAAGTTTTCACTTTATATATATGTTTTATATATGTTTTATGTAGAAATTAACGATGGGAATTCGGATGGAATTATTAAAAAAAATGAAAAAATTATATGGAATATCAAGTTTGGCTTATTTTCTGGGTGCATATATATGAGTATAGTTCCTATATGCTAATTTGTCCTTTTATGATATTTGGTTTTATTTGTGGCGAACCTTAGTTAAATATTATTAATTTCTTGATCTACTCTTAAGCCCCTCCTCCATTGGTGGGGATATTTTTTTCACAACTCAACCAGCATACTTTTTATTCATCATGCATGTCTCTCCATAAAAAGTTTATTTGAATTGTTGTGAGCTTTTGAATAATTTCAGTTGATGACTTGAAAAAAGAAAGACATAGAGTGGAAGACTATCTAAAATCAAGTTTATTAGAGTTAACCTCCCAACAATTGAAAGATGATGACCAACAACTTCAATCTTGAAATTATGTTCTCTAAGATCATCAACTTCAATAATATTTTGTATAAGCAACCAATGAGGCATATCGGTCTATATCCCAATATCTCTTGATAAAATTGAAATTATAACTGTCAAGGGGGGGCATTTTTATTACCACCAAATTACTTATTTGATTTCTTCCTAAGAGAAAAGAATTGGCAAGACTAGATTGTGCTAATGAAATATTTTTTGAATGCTTAAATCACTTAGTATCAGCCTGCTCTTGATATTTCAAAATATAGTTTTGTACCAAAGAATTAAGTGATTCATGTTTTTTCTTGAACACACATTTTTAAAAATAGTGAAACAATGCATGGTATAACACATTTTTTGAGGGATTATGAAGGTAGAGTTTAAATGCCGAGGGTATAATTTTCCTTGTGTTGATATAACACTGTGTAAGGAGACACGGCCTGTTGGCTGCTACCTTATAATTTGGGCCAGAAACAGCCCAAATCAAACAAAAGCCTTTAAGTCTCAAAATTGGGTTTTTTTTTCTCTACCAATTACCAAATCTGTATTAATTTGAAACTTTCGAAGTTCATTTTTTTTTTTCAAAAATAGTGTTTAAAAAACATTGCTTTCAAAAAACTATCAAATCGTGGTGTAATTGATTGTATTTTATTTTTAATTAATTTTTTTTAACTGGCCACCTAATCCTCAACGCATTATATTAAATCGTCACGTAATGAAAATTTTATTTTTTTCTTTTAAAAAATCTGCACAATGTGGTTATTTATATTTTTTTATTTTTTAATTGGTCAATAAATTCGATATGTCAAATCGTGATGTAATGGAAGTTTTATTTTTTTCTTTAAAAAAATTTGTGATAGTTCTTTCTATTGATAGAAACTTTATATTTTCGAAACACTTTATGTAGTTGTCACTAGGGGTGGTCAAAGTTCAGTTCTGAACTAGAACAGTTTGAAAATTGAACTGAACTGATTTTCAGTTCGAAAAAATGAACCGAACCAATTTCTAGTTCAAAAAACCGAACCGAACTGGTTTTACAAAATGGTGAACCGATTTTTATTTTGAACTGAACCGAACTGGTTTAACTTAGGTTTTTTGTTCATATAGGCCAAATTTTACATAATTACCCCTAATTATTTTATAAAAAAAACAAATACGGTTCAAGTTTTTTGAAATAAAAACCAGTTCGGTTCAGTTTTTTCAAATTAAAAACTAGTTTGGTTCGGGTTTTTAAACTGAAAACTGGTTCGGTTCAATTCTTGTTTTAAAAAATCAGTTCAAAAACAGTTCGGTTCTCAATTTTTATAAATCAGTTCAGTTTGGTTCAGTTTTTGGTTTTTTTGAACACTCTTAATTGTCACGTGTCAATTTTGCCATAATAACATATTTGTTTCATTATATTGTATAGATTTTCTAAAACTTAAATTCTTCAACACAAACGTATAGGAAAGTTAGCATTTGGAAATTAACTTTTTGTAGGAAAAAAATAGTATAAATTTAATTTTTGAAAGGAAAAATAAGTAAAAAATATATCTTCTAACGATGTATGAGTTAATATTTTCAAAAGAGTCGTCAACTTATGCGAATGAAAAAAAACAATGTAATAGTCAGTTGTAAAATCATTAATATGTGAAAGATTATGGTCTAATATGAGATTTTCCTTTTCTTTACACATAAAATGCATAAATATAAATACCAAATTACTTGTTAGGAGGGTATATTGTCTAAAATAGGGTGCGAATAGCAGCACCCAAAATAAATGGTGGGAGAACTACACAAGTTGGATATTGGAGAGTTATATTTTATACTCCCGTATCTTAACTTTTATTCTACATTTTATATTTTTTATAAGAATATCTAAAAATACTTTTATAAAAAATACATAAATTTTAAGTAAAATGAACTTGTTTTTTACTCCCCATCCATTTTTTTTTTTGCTGCTAAAAATTTCATTTTTTTAACTTTCAGTATGTAAAATTTTGTTTATAATTTTTTTCGCATATTAAAAATTTGAATCTCTAAATTTTTAATACGTAATTTTTTTTTCTCTCACTTTTACAATATGAAAATTTCAAAAATTTAAAATTTTCGATATGTTAGTTTCTAAAACAAAATTCGACACTAGAAATTTCATATTTATGTAGAACAATTTGATGTAAAGCATTTTGGTATTTTTTTTAAATGTCGGACAATTTTGCACTCAACTAACATTAGCAAGATGAATTATGTGTTTCTAACACTTTATTTTATCTTATTTAAGGTGAAATTTGTTTACATTCCACAATTTTAAAATATAAATTTTCATAAAACAAATAAACTGACTTGGCCAAACTCTTGATTGTCACAACCTTTCTCCTTAAAATTGGATGGTTTAGGAACAAAAAATTAGAGTTCATTGTTTTTGGTTGTGGTTGTTGTTTTATATTTTTATTTTTTGTTGAATGCGTTCAATGCAAGGTTTGATAATTAAACAATATAATAAATAATAATTGAGAAAAAGAAAGGTTTGAGAAAAAGAAAGGTTTAGTGGCCAATGATCTTTTTAAGTCTTCATTCTTCCAAAGCAACCAAATGATAGTTGACCTATGTGTATGTCTCACATTGTTAATTTGTTATGCACTTGTTTTGATATATTTATTGAACTTTGCATGGTTGATAGTGTTATCTTTTCTTTTTTAATTCTTTGATTTGATTTAACTTAAATGTGGGATTGTGCAGGGTATAAAAGACCTCTCTAGGATCACTTCTTGAGGAATCTTTGGCATAAGGTTATATTTTTAGTTTAGTCTTATAGAAAATTAAGCAAACTAATTAGAGCCAAAAAATCTTTGATGGTTATGTTAGCACATTTACGGCAACTTTGTGTCTCCCATATCATTGTCAAGTCAAAGAAAGAAGAAATTATCAAAGAAAATCAAGAAACTATGATACTATTTCTGACACAGCCCGTGAAAATTTATGGAGGAAACATATTTATTGTTATAAAGAGAATGAGTATTAGAAATTTTTGTAAAAATTTGAGCAAACATGTGTTAATAATATTATTTTCTTTGATTATTTCATAGACACATGATTGTCTCCTCACAAAAAAATATTTATTGAAGTATGGAACAATCGACTATCAGACATGTCAATAAAATTTTGAATTTTGATTTATATTTATACATGTTTAGGATTGACTATGTTTATATATAAGTAGTTTTGTTTGTTACTTGAATTAGTTTGTCGTATTCATTTTTGTGGAGGTAATATGTAATTATTTGATTTACACAATCAGGTCATGATTTTTGTTTTCATTAGTTTTTGCCTGTTCAATATCTTTTAGATTAAAACTTTAAGAAAAATATAATATTTATAATTAACTACAAAAATTATGTTCTCGACAAATGTTTTTTATTTGTTGTGTTGGTTAAATGATGATAGTTTACAAATCACTTGTAATACAATAATTATAATATATTATATAAATAATATAAACGAGATAAATATTTTCATCGATCAAATAGTTAAAAAATGATATTTCATTACTCAATTAGTTAAAATTAAGATAGATGTGTCTCTTGAATATCTTCTACTAAAACTTTTGAAGAACAATATGATAAACTAATTATATTTTTTTTGTATAAATTATACACAAGACATATATAAGTTCCTGATCAAATACTGATTTATAGTTAATTATCCATCAAAGTGATTCATCGTAACATCGATCTATAATTTATTACAAAAAAATCATAAATATCACAGGGTCTAACGCAACTAGGGTGGCTAAACTTATTAAGTTCGTCAAGCCAACTCATTTAACTGGTTATTTTAAGTTGTGAGAGTTGAGATTTAATCTGTCGATAGATAAATCAATGAGAATTTCAACTCACCTATCTAAGTTGGTCTATCCTCCGCACTAGGACTCTTTGGTCTTATTTAAAAGGGTCCATGATGGAGTGTCTCATTTCACCTTCTTAAGCTCAAGTGGTTGTTGGTGCACAATGTATGAGTGTTGCAAACTCCGTTATTCACAAAGCATAAAGTCAAAATTGTCCAACAATTTACACACACAATATATCATGACCATTTTTAATATTTACAGTGACTAGTTCATAAAATTTTAAATTTTTTAGCGACTAATTTTTGATAACTTAAAAAATTATAAGAATTTATGTGCAAATATTAAAACATATAAGTATAAAATTGTAAATTTCAAAAAATTATAGCAATGATTTTGTGATTCATATAATTTTTTTTGACAAAATACTTCATGAAATAATTTCATTTAAAAAAATCTCCAAATTTATTATCCAACTAATACAATTTATTATTTATTTTAATTATTTTTAAAAAATTACATTCTCTCGTAAATTTCCTCTACCCAAATACACTTTTTTGTGTTTAGGTAAAGTAATTGAAAAAATTTGGGAATGTAAATATTTCAATTGAATTTATTTCTTTTATAAATTTTGTTGTTTGGATGGAATAATTGTTTATTTAATGTTGAGGCATTTGTATAAATATCAAAAGTTAGATTAAAATTGAAATTTTAGAAAAATTGATGGACAGAGTAGAAAATTTTGTAGGGATCAATTTGAAAATTTATAGAGATCAATTTGCAAAATTTGAAAAATTATAGGGACAAATTTGTAAATTTAAAAAAAATAAAGACTATTTTATTATTTATATATTATGAGATAAAGAAGAAATTTTAAATTCTTAATTTTTAAGTGATATTTAAAATTATCAAATTTAACTTTAACAAAATATCTTATAAAATTTATTTAATAAAAAAAGAAAATCAAAATTTTCATCCAAACAAGGTAACTCAAGTTGAAAGTTTTTTGAACCCTAAAATATTAATAAATAAATAAATAGGGAGACTATAGAAGTCTCACCACATGCAAAGCAATGTACAAATCAACAATGTAGTGTGTTCCATAATAAAAAACAATATAATGTGCACCATGGTGCTACTCGCCTACTACATGTTTTCTTTACACAAGAAAAACATCACATGTTAAATTAGCATCCCCACAAAATACTAATAGACCGAAAATGAAAAATAGATTTACAGGCAAATAAATAAATTATGCTTCAACCTTTTTATATGAAGTAGAAGAAAGAACAATAATTAACTAGAATGTCGTCTAATAACACGAGAAGCAAACGCAAGCAACACATGCACAATTTGAGAAACATGAGAGATTTGAATCTTTAATAAACTAATATTCATATGAGTATTATATAATTTAGTTAATCAGTTGTCGCATTTATTTATTTTTCGCAAAGTAAGAGTGAAATGTAAATATTAAATTTATTTATCATATAATAATGATAACGATACATACTCTTATAGTATAATTGAATTTAAATACGAATTAAAAAATAGGTGGAATATTCACGTAGACTATGACAGTGGATTTCATATGTAGCCAACTACACTAATAAGTTCCACTCAAAATATTCGCTTTTTCACTTGTTTGATCTCACATGACGTGTGACACAAAACTACTATGCCATCTTAGCCCTCAATTACTTGACCAACCTAAACGTTCATCACATCTAACGGTGGTAATAGAATTACATTTCCATTAGCAACAAATCAAAACCATAAATTGTAATATCCAATTGGAATTGGAATCTTAACCTTTGTTGTTTTCTTCTAGGTTTTGCTTCATGTTCAAGCACAATATTGTTCACTATAAATACCCTTTAATTTCTAAAGAATAAGCACAAGCTTAAAGAAACAATTTTGAAACCAGTTTCAGACACCCAATAGGAATTGAATTATTGAGAATTTGTTTTTTTAATCATTTTCATTCTCTTTGTCACTCACCATTATGGTTGGTATTGTAGTTGTTTTCGACTTTGACAAAACTATTGTCGACTGTGATAGTGATAATTGGGTTGTTGATAAGTTGGGTTTCAATAATTTATTCAATGAACTATTTCTCACCGTGCCACGGAACAATCTCATGGTAAGCTTTTGATTTGATCGTAGGTTTGTGTTTCTTTTTCAACAATATGCTCTGTTTTTTTAGTGTTCTGTTTTTTTCAATAATATAACTATTTATCCCTCTAATCTGCATTGTGTTTATATATGAAATAATAATTAACCATTTTTGTTTTGTTTATGCTTTATAGGCTAGGATGGTGATGGAACTTCATTCTCATGGCAAACCCATTGAAGACATTGTGCAAGTTTTGGAGAGGATTCCTATACACCCCAGAATAATCTCTGCCATTAAAGCAAGCTAATACTTTAGGGTATCTATTTATCTATATATACCGAGCTCCTCCATCTTAAATATAAGTAAAAATATGTAAAAAAATAGAGATATTTGGTATAAAATTTTGATTAAATATATCAATTTTATTTGACATTAATTTTACTTATATTTAAAATTAGAGGTAGTACCTCTTTTTTATTTTTTTATTTTTATTTTTTAATTTTTTTTTTCTTTTCAATTCTATATAAACATATTTGTTTTGTAGTGGTCCAAAGTCAAGATCATCATGAGTCACATACACAGACCCTGTCTGGTTTGACATCAGATTACCATTATTATTATTAAGATTTAATTTCTATACTCACATGGTATGAATAATTTTTTATTTATAAAAAAGATAGTTTAGAAATTTGCATATATACATGCATCTAATTATATCACATTAAGTAAATATTTGTAATGATATTTTAAAATTTAACTTAAAAAGTGGTATTATGTTAATTGTTATGATTTGTTTGGATGAATGTAAAAGAATTTTACACATGAATAGAATTAATCTCTATTATGTACCAAGGAAAAAATTAATTTCTATCATTGCCCTTAAAAAAATAATTAATCTCAATTGTTAATTTGTTATTATTGTATTTAAAAGAAGAACTAGAGGACGAGAAATTTATAAGGTTGCATTTGGATTTTCTTAGGTGTAATTTGAGGATTGTGAGTGATGCTAACACGTTTTTCATAGAGACAATTTTGATACAGTTTGGAATTAGAGAATGTTTCTCGGAGATTGACACTAATCCAAGTTATGTTGATGAGGAAGAAAGGTTGAGAATTTTGCCATACCATGATTTCAATAAGCCTCAAACATGTGCAAGGTGTGTATTTTCATCCATTTACAAAAAGACCGATTTATATATTAAGTAAGTCGTGGGAGATAAATTAATATTAATATAAATGACATTGAAAGAGATATATAATTCGGGGAGACAAATTAGTGGAATGATCCATGTCAAAATCATCTTTCCAGTACTTTTCCCTATCATCTCAACATGTTAAAAATGTAAGGAATCAACAAGATTACCACAGAAGAACATAAATAGAACTACAGAAGATGTGCTTACAGTTTGGCATGAGAATCACATAATGCTGACAGCCGCAAGTCAATTAGACGGATTGAACCCTTTGAACTGCTATATGCCAATGTATTACAATGTGTAGGGTGGAATTCTGCTGATGTTATAACCTCTACAATAACAATATATAGGGTCATGGCTCAACCAACACTAGAAAAAACAAGTGCATAATCTGAATTGCAAGTTTAAAGAGATAAAGTAGATTGAACTAGTGAAAATTGAATCTTATGAAAGTAGCACACATTCCACAATAAAAATTTATTGGTTGTTTATAGTATATGCCATACCATAGGAAATTTATCCCTGGTGAACAAATATCAGGGTAATCTTAGTGATGGTATACCTGAATTACTTGAACTAGCAACACCACCATTTCCCATTGTTTTCGAAGGGTCAACATTCATCTCTGTTTTGTAACGGAACTTCTAGATTCGCCATGCTGCAAGTTTCATGTTATTCCGCAACAAAACTAATCCATACTTTTCAACGACTCTATCGTAACAACCATGACGCTTACTAGTCAGTCTCGCTCGGTCAAAATGAACACACTACTTTCCCCCAAAATCCAAAACAAGCATTACTCAATTGTATTTATTTCATTTATAAATTTTGGTGTTTGGATGAAATCATTGTTTATTTAATGTTGGGGCATTTATATAAATATAAAAAATTTGGATCAAAATTGAAATTTTAGAAAAGTTGAGGGACCGAGTAGAAAATTTTGTAGGGATCAATTTGAAAATTTCTACCAAAGTCTAATGTTTTTAATTTAAGGGACTAAAGTGTATAATATTTATAATTTAAAGAATCAAAGTGTTTAACATTCATAACTTAGTGACTAAAATAAAATCAATAAAGTTTAAGGACTGAAGTATATAATGTCTCAATGATCAAAGTGTATAATACTTATAACTTAACATACCAAAATATTTAAGTTTGTAACTTAAATAACAAAAAGAAAAATAAAAAAATCTAAAGAATTAAAGTGTTTAGTTTTTATAATAAAGAGACTAAAATAAAACTAATAAACACTTAAAAAACAAAAGTCACATCTAAAAATAACTTAAAGGCAAAAAAAAAAAAAAATTAACCAAAAAGTAAAATTATTCAATTCATAATAATAAATTTACAAATTTAATTCAATTAATAAATATAAATATTATTAAATTAAATTTAGTATATATTCTACCTAAAATAAAGCTTAGTGGGGGCAACTGCCTCCAATTTCATTATCGTGTGTATGCCCCGTCTCTATCTTAACTTCTTAACTTGAAAAAGTAAAACAATATGATCTGAATATGTTCTAAATAATAATACTCGAAAATCCATATGTGCCTGTTCCTGTTTGTTTTGTTGTGTTTTATCAAACAAAATTTATAAAGCAACAAGATTATATATACACACATCAGGTAGCTGTAATATGATTTTCTAAAAAAATAGCTGTAATATAATAAATAAATAATCAAATAAACAAGTTTTACAACACTATAAAGAAATATACAACGATACTATTAATAATTTTATCTAATTTATTTATATGTACATTACTATAATGTTTATTAAAATTGACTAAATTTAGAATTTTTTATATTTATTTATTTGATTTTGACCCTAATAATTACATAAATTAATTCCATAATTAAAATTAAACTTTTAATTTAAAATCATAAAAATAAAACATTTCAAAATAGACCCAAATATTAAAACTTAAAAATTAAATGATATTAAATTTAAAATATGATCAAATTCATTCATAAATAATATATCATTTAATTATTAATAATTTAATTTAATAATACTAAAATATGTTAATTTTTAAATATATCATAAAAATCTTCTAATCAAATACGTATATAAAAAATTAACCGTTGCCATAGTGATTAGAAATCCCCATTAAAATACCTATATGTAAAAGTGGTGGATATATTTATTTGCCTCGCTTTAAATATTTCATTTACTTTTTTTTAATTTAAATTATTTATCATTTTATAATATAATAATTACTTTCTTTTTAATTAATATTCCTTTTATTTAATTTTCATCTCATCAATTTTCTCTACTACATACAATCAATAAATATATTTCAACAAATAAAACTAATTTTATCATTAAAATTAATTAGGCCATACTAAAAAAATTATACTCAACTTATATAATATATTAAAAATGAGACGGATAAAATATAATTTTGTTATCTCCCTCGAAAGCTGCTTTGTTTTTTATTTGTCACCGAAGAAATCAAATCCTTGTTGACCACTTTCACAAACATTGCTCCACCTGTTTTTAAAGCAAAAGTTGTACGGCAAATACATCACAGTGATAGATAAAATTCCTATTAGTTGTTAGTATGGCATATTAAACTGTTTTGATTTGTTACGTTTGATATTTTTTATGTTACCCCATTAACATTTTAGTTAAGAGGTAAATACAATTATTTGATCTATGATTGTTAATTTCAATTGAAGAATTTTAGAATATTCTACCTTAATCAAAGCACAATAACCACACACGTTCAACTTAATTATTATGATGTTTGGTTGGAAAACATGTTTATAATTTTTTTTTATAATTGTTATTTTTATTTAATTTTAATTTTAACAATTGTAATTGTATTTCTAATTGTAACCATGTTATTAGTACGGATAGTTCAATAATTTTATTAATAGTTAATTTATATCTGTCAGCTGATCATTTTTAATAGAGTCTTTTTACCAACCACATTTTTTTCTACTCACATAAATCGAATCTGGACTATTTTTTTAAGATCAATACCGGACTATGCAATTTGATGCTGCTATTATAATTAATATATTTGTACATAAAGCACTGCTTAATTTTGTTTTATATAAAAAGAATTAAACATTGAGACAATTTTTAATTAAGAGTGGAAATTTAAAAACATTATCTGAAAATGAATAAAGTGTTAGATTTTGGTTTTCTCCCCTCTACAAAGTGTGTCCATACAGATTTGCAAGTGTTAGATTCATGTTTTTTTGTCGAACACACATTTTAAATAATAGTGAAACAATGCATGATATAACATATTTTTTTGATGGATTATGAAGGTAGAGTTTAACTACTAAGGAGACACCGCTTGTTGGCTGCTACCTTATAATTTGGACCGGAAACAGCCCAAATCAAACAAAGCCTTCAAGTCCCAAAATTGGGTTTTTGTTCTACCAACTACCAAGTTTGTGGTCCAATTCAAAGTCCATAATCAAACTGTGGACATCATCCTCAATCCTCAATGAGTCACGCAAAGTTAATGAATCTGTATTTATTAATAGAATTTTTATTTGTTTATTTAATATGTATTGGTACATTAAGTTTTTTTAAAATTATAATATTAAATAATATTTATTAAAAGTGTCAACGAATTAAAATTTAATTTTTCTTCTAAATTTTTATTATTTATAATAGTAAATATTTAATATTTTTACTATAAAATGTAAAATGTTTGTATAATGTTTATAAACAATGAAATGATATTTTTTTATGGAGATGTATTTCTTAAAATACAAACGTTGACGGATAACTTTTTAACTTATAAAATAATCATTAATTTATTAATCTAAAATTAATATATCAAAAAATGAAGTTGTAATTTATTTATCATACGATCCACTTGTCTCCCTGAATAGATCATACACACTGGTCTAAAGAAAAAAGAGTGTCATATTTGGGCAGCCATCTAAGTTAGACACCAATCAACGACAACGACCAATCAATTATCCACCAACTTGCATTGGTTTCTAATAATTGCTCACCTAGGATACAATACAATACCCCTTACACTCCTTTTATGGTACTCCATATTCGATAATAACTCCAACTATCGGTTACACCAAACTATCCACAAACCACCTATTAATTCCAATCCACCAGATAAAATTATAAATAAAAGGAATCAAAATTTAATTCCATTGCAAAAAAAATAATAAAAGGAATCAGAATTTTTGTTCCTTCTTTTTTGGAAAGAAAATCATTTTAAATAGGACGCAATGTTGTGTTCCATCACAACACAACACACACTCAGTCAGTCAGAATGAATAAAATAATATTTTTTTATGTTTTTTGCTATGATAGCAACTAGTCATTCACACTTTGCAAATTATTGTTTATTCAATTGTCATTGCACCGATGTGAACCTGCCTATATCCACTTCCCCGTAAGGTCGCTTACGGTGGAGCTGTTTTTTCTTATGGGGCCGCTCACAGCATAGTTACTTTTCCTCCTGCTCACGGAGGCGATGCTCTTGCCCCTGCGGCCGGCACTAACAATTCTCATCCATGACGGCCGTTCACGGCTGTACTGCCGGCCATGCTGGATATGTTGCTCCCGTACTACTATCTGTCTCGCCCCTGATATGTATCTTTTTCTTGAATAAATAAAATTAAATTTCTACTATTTCTGTCTCTTTTTATCTGCTTATTATTGAATGGTTCAAAAAAATAATAATTATTATTATAATAAATTAAAAGCTAAATAGTAATAATTATTATAATAAATAATAGGAGTATTTTTTTTTTTAAATTTAACTATATTCACATCAAGTCGTGTTTTACGTATCTTTTTTAAAATGAATTTCTTCTTTACTTTTATGTTCTCAAACGTTCTTAATATCTATTTGAATTTAGATGTATCTTTTTTTAATTAAAATACTTTGTCGTATATTTAAGTATATAGAAGAAGAAAAAACTGCAAAAAAAAAAATACAAACCAAAGTAGACTCATGGCTCATTGGTTGGTCTATAATGATTTCACCCTATTAATTTGCCCAAAAATATATAAATTGACACATTGAAAAATTATAAACTGCACCTCAGTTTTTTCTAAGACACCCTTTAACCCCTTTTTACTAGTGCATCCTTCCTCGATTGAAGCTTCTATAAGTTATTTATTTACTTATTTTGGTTATCAATCAACACACAATTAGAGTTGTATGTTATGATATGTTATGTTATGTCAGATAATTTTTTATAGTAGAATTTTTATGTACTTAGCAGACATAACATAACATAATTAACTGACATAACATAACATAATTGTGCATGGAGAATAGGAGGGTGAACGTGAAGTACAAGAGGAGCAGCACCGTGAGCGGTCGTACATTAATACAGATTTACACAAAGTTAATGAATTTGTATTTATTTATAGAATTTTTATTTGTTTATTTAATATGTATTGGTACATTAAGTTTTTTTAAAATTATAATATTAAATAATATTTATTGAATGTGTCAACGAATTAAAATTTAATTTTTCTTTTAAATTTTTATTATTTATAATTGTAAATATTTAATATTTTTACTATAAAATGTAAAATGTTTGTATAATGTTTATAAACAATGAAATGATATTTTTTAATGGAGATGTATTTCTTAAAATACAAACGTCGACGGATAACTTTTTAACTTATAAAATAATCATTAATTTATTAATCTAAAATTAATATATCAAAAAATGAAGTTGTAATTTATTTATCATACGATCCACTTGTCTCCCTGAATAGATCATACACATTGGTTTAAAGAAAAAAGAGTGTCATATTTGGGCAGCCATCTAAGTTAGACACCAATCAACGACAACGACCAATCAATTATCCACCAACTTGCATTGTAGTAATTGCTCATCTAGGATACAATACAATACCCCTTACACTCCTTTTATGGTACTCCATATTCGATAATAACTCCAACTATCGGTTACACAAACCTATCCACAAACCACCTATTAATTCCAATCCACCAGATAAAATTATAAATAAAAGGAATCAAAATTTAAATCCATTGAAAAAAAATAAAATGAATCAGAATTTTTGTTCCTTCTTTTTTGGAAAAAAAATTATTTTAAATAGGACGTAATGTTGTGTTCCATCACAGCACAACACACACTCAGTCAGAATGAATAAAATAATATTTTTTGTGTTTTTTGCTATGATAGCAACTAGTCATTCACACTTTGCAAATTATTGTTTATTCAATTGTCATTGCACCGATGTGAAGACCTGCCTATATCCACTTCCCCGTAAGGTCGCTTACGACGGAGCTGTTTTTTCTTATGGGGCCGCTCACGGCATAGTTACTTTTCCTCATGCTCACGGAGGCGATGCTCTTGCCCCTGCGGCCGGCACTGGAAATTCTCATTCATGACGGCCGCTCACGGCTGTACTGCCGGCCATGTTGGATATGCTGCTCCCGTACTACTATCTGCCTCGCCCCTGATATGTATCTTTTTCTTGAATAAATAAAATTAAATTTCTACTATTTCTGTCTCTTTTTATCTGCTTATTATTGAATGGTTCACAAAAATAATAATAATTATTATAATAAATTAAAAGCTAAATAGTAATAATTATTATAATAAATAATAGGAGTAGTTTTTTATTTAAATTTAACTATATTCACATCAATTCGTGTTTTACGTATCTTTTTTAAAATGAATTTCTTCTTTACTTTTATGTTCTCAAACGTTCTTAATATCTATTTGAATTTAGATGTATCTTTTTTTAATTAAAATACTTTGTCGTATATTTAAGTATATAGAAGAAGAAAAAACTGCCAAACAAAATACAAACCAAAGTAGACTCATGGTTCATTGGTTGGTTTATAATGATTTCACCCTATTAATTTGCCCAAAAATATATAAATTGACACATTGAAAAATTATAAAATGCACCTCAGTTTTTTCTAAGACACCCTCTAACCCCTTTTTACTAGTACACCCTTCCTCGATTGAAGCTTCTATAAGTTATTTATTTACTTATTTTGTTATCAATCAACACACAATTAGAGTTGTATGTTATGATATGTTATGTTATGTCAGATAATTTTTTATAGTAAAATTTTTATGTACTTAGCAGACATAACATAACATAATTAACTGACATAACATAACATAGCATAACATAACATAATTGTGCATGGAGAATAGGAGCGTGAACGTGATGTACAAGAGGAGCAGCACCGTGAGCGGTCGTACGGGGAAGAGCAGCGCCATGAGCGGCCGTATGGAGAAGAACAGCACCGTGAGCAGCCGCACCAAATAGATACATTGCATTACAAAATATAGGACAGTTATCTTGATACCCCATATATAATTAAAGAAAATATCAATATTATTTATAAAAAAATCAAATAGAAAAAGAAAATTATACATTACATCTAAATGGAACAATTTGTTTCATTATAAACTAATAAAATATTCATGCATTGTACTAATAATCTAATTTAATATAAACAAATATTAATTTTTACAAATAATTTTAATAATAAAATAAACATAATTACTATAAATTATGTATTTAAAAATAAGATCTTTAATCTTCTAATAGATCATCATCAATATTATTGAATATTGGAGAAGATGAAGACCATGGATGCGAAAAAATGTCCATTATCACTATAGATGTTTTTGACTTGTGTATAAAAAGTATTTGAGGTGTGTCGAAGTTAATATTATTTTTTTTAAAAGATACCTGTGTCAATTGTCACATGTGCATGTGTCGTACAAATATAAGACAAGAAGACACACCTAAACCAAGGAATGTGGTGTCTATAGATAAAAAATGTGAAGCTTATTTTTTTTTCAAATGGTTCGACAAAAATAAATAGGATGGGAAAACATGTTCAGCCTTTGTTGAGTATCTTATTTAATAATTTGATCTATTTGTTGAACTAAACATAGAGTTTATGGAAAATGCAATTTATGTTAAGGCTTCATTAAGTTAAATAGTTTACTATGACTGCAAAACATGAAGAAATTTACGGGGGAGCTCAAACAATAACATGATCATGAGACAAATGAATGATACCAAAAATTAATAGCAATATTTTTGTCATAGTTTCATACTGCACCTTAGCGTAAGGTCATACAATATGTGAGATATTTCCAAAATATTGGATAATATATGTATGTATGATTGGTTATACATAACATGATATTGATGTTGGCTTGTTGGTTGTGTTTATTCTTTCCTAACATGGGAATTGGAGTTCAAATCCGCATATTGTCTTCTTTTTGGAAAAATTCCCTTTTGAAAAGGCGCAACTTTTAAATAAAAATGAAAAGTCACTAAATAACTGAACGTTATATGTATATAGCCCTTCGTAAACAGTGGCAGAAGAAGAATTGCAACCCTTTCCCAAGTGACATTATTTTTCCTATAAATAGGGTCACTTAGGACATAATGAAAACAACGAATTCAAGTATTTGTCATCCATTTTCTTTCACTCATTCTTATATACTAAGTCAACTTATTCTTTTCTAATGCATGAGAAAAGAATAGGTAACATTATTTTGTAACATACTATTGAAAGATATTCTTGGTGTGATAGTGCAAATCATATCAAAGTTTCCAAAGTACCCTAAAGGGGATTCGCTGGTTATCTCATTTGCATCCGATTGGTGGGAGCGAATCGAACCTAAAGGCTAGTGTAACAACACGCTTTGGAATTTGCTACATATAATCTTCATCAACAACTTCACTATTAAAGTCTTGCAGCAATTGTCACCAACCAAGATCCAACAATCTTTAGGTTCGATTTTATTTTCAATTAATGGCTGCATCACTCAAATAAATGACTTCTAATTTTGTGAAGTTAGAGAAATTCGATGGAGGAAATTTTATCCGTTGGCAGAAAAAGATGAAATTTCTCCTTACAACTTTGAAGGTGGTGTATTGTAACACTCCGATTTTCAAAGCGAGGGTGTATTTTTTTTTTAAAAGAGATTAAAATAAAACAGAGAAAAACAAATAAGAAAATACCTTTGGATAAATAATTGAGTCATTATAATTTACAAGCAGCGGAAAAGTTTCTCCAAATATGAATCCAAAGTATTT
>NC_021160.2:52816432-52830952 GCF_000331145.2 Cicer arietinum
CGAAAGAAAAGAAAAGGAAGTTGTTATCATTGTGGAAAACCAGGACACTTTAAAAATGAGTGCATGTTCTTGAAAAAGAAGAACAAAGAGAAGAATTCAAGTGTAACAAAAGATAATCTTGTTGATGTCATTTCTGAACTCAACATGATTGAAGATGTTGAATCTTGGTGGATAGACTGTGGTGCTACCCGCCATGTGTGCAAAAACAAAGAACTATTTAAGACCATTGATGAATAAGTAAATCATTATCTAAACTACCACAATGAAGATTGAAACTTAGTTTGTACAATATATCTTAAATGATATAATTCTACAATATTTTATACAATATTATATTTATATCTTATTTTAAAATTTTATATCAAGAAAATTCAACCATAAATCTAAGATGAAAGTAAGTATTAGAATGCAGAAGGCAGATAGAGACAAGATCCATTAGATAGGTCAGAATTTGACAGCTACAAGCATGTGACCATATGCTATTATTTACTGGTGAAAACTTATATCGTGTATCATAAATGATAATTTGATCCATGTAGTCGACTCCATCTAATGGAAAACGAATAGGTTGTAATTACTATTTGTTAGTCAATCCTTTTTTTTTTTACTAAAGTCAATCCATATTTAAAAATTCAGACTTTATTTCCATGTTTTAAAATTATTTGAAATTTTAATTACAATAAATGATTTTTTTTTAAATATCCATTAACGATTTTTTTTATTTTTATTGTTAAGATGATGACTTAACTTATGTGTTAGTTTTTTTTAACAAAGTGATGTCCTCATCAAGAGAATCATTAATTGTCGTTAGAGTTTCAAGTAATTTTTAAATAATGATCTTTAGTTAATTATCCATCAAAGTGATTCATCGTAGCATTCACCTATAATTTGTTACGAAAAAGTTCATAAATATCATAATATCTAACCCAAGTAGGGAGGCTAAACTGATTAAGTTCGTCGAACCAACTCATTTAACTCGTTATTTTAAATTGTCAGAGTTGAGGTTTAATCTCTTGAGAGATAAGTCATGAGAATTTTAACTCACCTGTCTAAGTTGGCCTACCCACCACACTAAGTCTAATTTAAAAGGGTCAATGGTGGAGTGTCTCATTTCACCTTCACAAATTCAAGTGATTGTTGATGCACAGTGTATCAGTGTTGCAAACTCGTTATCTTTGTACAACAATTTACACACACAATATTTCATGACCATTTTTAATATTTACAGTGACTAGTTTATAAAATTTGAAATTTTTTAACGACTAATTTGTCATAATTTAAAAAATTATAAGAATTAATGCGCAGATATTGAAACTTATAAGTATAAAATAGTAAAGTTTAAAAAGTTATAGCGATTATTTTGTGATTCATATAAAAAATTTGACAAAATACTTCATGAAAAGATTTCATTTTAAAAAATCTCCAAATTTATTATCCAACTAATACTATTCATAATTTATTTTAAAGATTTTAATTATTTTTAAAAAATTACATTCTCTCATAAATTATCCAAATTCATTTTTTTGTGTTTAGGTAAAGGAATTGAATTTTTTAAGGTATTTAAAATTTTAAATAATTTAAATATCTCAATTGTATTTATTTCATTTATAAATTTTGTTGTTTGGATGAAATCATTGCTTATTTAATGTTGGGCCATTTTTATAAATATAAAAAATTTGGATCAAAATTGAAATTTTAGAAAAGTTGAGGAACCGAGTAGAAAATTTTGTAGGGATCAATTTGAAAATTTATAGAAATCAATTTGCAAAATTTGAAAAGTTATAAGAACAAATTTGTAAACTATAATCTCTGCTTAAATTATAGTCTTTAATTTTTTATTCATTTTTCTGTGGTCCATTATCTCTTCTTCTTCCTTACATTTCACTCTATTTCCATTTTCATTTTCATTTCATTCATTGTGTCTCTTCTTTGGAAACAAAACCATTATAAATAGGATCATATATTCTTTCAATCACAACACAACATTTGAATTTTGAAAAATCAAAATGAACAAACTGATTTGTGATTAATTATTAATTTTACCATTAAATGAGAAAATTAATCTATTGTACAATTTGGTAAGTAACAAATTGATTTATCGCAAATTATCCAATTTAGTAAGTAGCAAATTTAGTAAGTATCAGATTAATTTTAGCAAATTGAATAATCATAAATTGTACAATTTGGTAAGTAGCAAATTATTATTATTGTTATTATTATTATTATTATTATTATTATTATTATTATCATTATTATTATTATTATTATTATTATTATTATTATATATTAATGCATAAAACGACAAAAATAAAACTAGGAGTATGGTATTTTGGTATAAAAAAAATAAAAAGAAAAAGAGGATATATTGGAGAAAAAAATCCCAAAAATTGATTTATTTGATCCATATTATGGGTCAAATACATCCATTTTCGTCGACCAAATTATAACACAAATATCTATTATAAAAAAATACAAAGGAAATAATTTATAAAAAAATTACAAAAACAAATACTATAATTATAAAATAAACTAAAATTTTCAATATAAATTCCAAATTTGGGAGTTGTGAATTTTATTTAGAAATATAAAGTTTATCAGATTCATAAATAAGTTTGACTTTTATTATAATTACTTTTAAAGTCACACTTATTGATGTTTATAATCTGTTGACAATGTAAAACTTTTTACACTCACATAATATAACAATATTTACCGTTCGAAAAAAATTATATTTTTAAAAATTAATTTTTAATTATTAAGAATGTCAATCAAAATTTGATCTACTACTTCTCTCTAATAAATATTAAGAGCTTCATTAATATATTTTTGTAAATTTACAATTTAAAAGTCTTATGTATAATAAAATATTATACATTTTTATTTATCTGTTATAGATTTAAAAAATTGGTCAACTTAATGTTTTAGTTCAAACTCCGCCACCGGAAACATTTATAATCATTTTTATTAAATCTATGTTATTGAGTTTTATATTTACTATGTTGGGTGTTGTTTTCTAGATAATGGGAAAATGTTGAAAATTTGATAAGTATCCAATATACTCACTGTGTCATGAATAGGAGTCGGATCACGTATTGAATCTAGATTAGATATATAGTTTAATTAAGTTTTACTTAAAAATTGTTTTAAAGTTTATAAATATTTTAATATTTTAAATTATTTAAAAATTTACTAATTTTTATTTATTTATTTACATGCACTTAAATATTTTTAAATTAAAAATTTCAATTTCATCTGTATTGTATTTTTTTTTTTAATTTATAATTAAATTTTAAACGTTACAATCTACGACAAAGAAAAATAGTGATAAAAGTATTGTAAATACAACTCAACTATTAGTCGTAAAAACATTATTACTTGGGAGATTATGGCATAATTTAAGATTTTCCTTTTTTCCACACATAAAATGTGGAATTATAGCCACCAAATTACTAAAAAGATATATTGTTTAAAACGGGGTACGAATAGCACCACCCAAAAAAACGTTGGGAAACCAGACAAGTTGGACTTTGGGTATTGGTGTTGTTTTTGCTCTTTGGAGAATTAGATTTCGAGAAATGTAGTGCACTCCCCCACTTTTACCCCCATCCCTCCATTTTTTATTATTGACTATTTTACCTTTTTTATTTTAAATAAAACAATGAAAAAAAAATTATCACTATCTTTTTTCACTTCCATTTTCAAAACTTTCCAAAAATTTCATAGTATTCGAAAGTTTCAAACTTTCGAAATAATTAAAAGTGAGTTTTTTTTTTTTGAACTTTTGTTAAATTGGAAATTTTCGAAATGCAAATTTACAGAATTAATTACAAATTTCGAAACTTTCGAAGTTAACATTTCCAAAAACTTTCGAAAGTTTATAAGAATTTAAAACTTTCGAAGTTAATAACATTCAGAACTTTTGATGAATCTGAAAGTTCCCAAACGGAAATTTTCAGAAAATTTCGAAAGTTCGGATGAATGTAAAACTTCCGAAATAGACTTATTTCGAAAATTTCAGCATCATAGAAACTTTCGAAACTCTAATAAAAATTCGTTTCGAATATTTGAAATTTTCAAAATTTAACTTACTTTTTAGACTTCGGAGGTTTAAAAGTTTCGAAGTTTTGGTAGAGTCAGATTTGAATATTTCAAAGTTTCGAATGAAGTGGGTGAAAAAAGAAAAGTGAACTTTTTTTTGAGTTTTTATATATGAAATTAAGGGCAATATGGTCTTTTCCATATGACTGAGGGTGGGAGGTAAAAGTTATAGGTGCACGGTACAATCCTCAAATTGTGAAGATAAGTGGTCAAATTCAAAGTCCATAATTAAACTATGGACATCATACTCAATCAAATATATACTTGAGTTACGTAAAGTTAATGAATATATGTATTTATTTAGAGAATTTTGTCCGTATATTTGTTAATTTGATATATATAAATACATTTAGTTTTTAAATTAATAATTAAATAATTCTTTTGGAAAAAAATATAATAATTAAATAATATTTATTAAAAGTGTTAGCGAATTAAAATTTAATTCTTTCTCTAAATTTTTATTATTTATAAATATAAATATTTAATATTTTTACTGTAAAATGTAAAATGTTTGTATAATGTTTATGGAGATGTATTTCTTAAAATACAAACGTCGACGGATAACTTTTTAATTTGTAAAATAATCATAATTTATTAATTTAAAAATAATATATAAATAATGAAGTGGTAAATTTATTTATCATACCATCCACTTGTCTCCCTGAATAGATCATACACATTGGTCTAAAGAAAAAAGAGTGTCATATTTGGGCAGCCATCTAAGTTAGGCACTAATCAACGACAACAACCAATCAATTATCCACCAACTTGCAATTGTTTCTAGTAATTGCTCACCTAGGATACAATACAATACCCCTTAAACTCTTTTTATGGTACTCCATATTCGATAATAACTCCAACTATCGGTTACACCAACTTATCCACAAACCACCTATTAATTCCAATCCACCAGATAAAATTATAAATAAAAGGAATCAAAATTTAATTCCTTTGCAAAAAAAATAAATAAATAAAAGGAATCCTTCTTTTTTGGAAAGAAAAATATTTTAAATAGGATGTAATGTTGTGTTCCATCACAACACACACTCAGTCAGTCAGAATGAATAAAATAATATTTTTTGTATTTTTTGCTATGATAGCAACTAGTCATTCACACTTTGCAAATTATTATTTATTCAATTGTCATTGCATCGATGTGAAGACCTGCCTATATCCACTTCCCCGTAAGGTCGCTTACGGCGGAGCTGTTTTGATAACAACTACTCCTCCATTGTAATATATAAAAAGAAGGAAAAATAAATATGGTATCTGTATTCTTTTACTTGTCTTTCATAAATAACTAGCGTTTAACCCGTGCGTGCGTCGCACGGAAATAATGTAAATTTTAATAAATAAATTGTTATATATATATCAATTCTCATAAATAGCACTACTCTTTAACGATGATACCTTATGTTTGAATTCTCCAAAGAATTTTTTTTCTTTCCAACAAAACTTATTATAAAACAATATTTTTAATTTTAAATAAATAAAAACAATAATTGTTAAATAAATAAATAATTAGATCAGATGAAATAAATTTTTTTAAAATAATGGACATGACATATATAACTTAAGTATGTTATTTATATGAAATACATGATATTTAAAAATTTATGTAAATTTTGTTGAAATATCTTTCATTTCGGTACTACTCACAAAATACTACAGAAAAATAATCTTCTCATTACAAAAAAAATTACAATACACATAAAAACTATGGTTATCTTTTATCTTTAAATTTGCATGTTAGTCGTCATTAATTCTTCATTTCTTTTGAATTTGCATGATATTTAATAACAAATTTAGAATGTAAAATGTATAATAGATTAGTAAAATAATAGTTTTAAAAAAATCATTACACACTTTCACAAAAATATATTATTAGATAAACTTGAATATTTTTTTTTAATTCCTAAATAAATTTTATATTTATTTAAATATATTATTATTTTTCTCCTCGCTGGAAATTAACTTGAATTAATGGCGCCTACGCAAATTTACTTAAGTAAATTATTATTTTTCTCTTCAATATAACAAAATATAACTTTGTGTTAACAGTGTTTATTAGATAAACTAAAATCAAAATTATTAAGACCGACAACAACTATCTAGCAACACTGTTTATTAGATAAACTATAATCAAAATTATTAAGACCGACAACAACTATGTATGAGAGAAATCTTATAAATATACATACACAAATGTATAATTTTTTTAAATAAAATTTAAAAACATAAACAATAATAAAATATATATAACAAAATAGTAATTTTTTTATTTATAAATAGAATAAAATAACAATGACATATTGAAATAAATTTACCAGTAATTCATGTGAACACATCTACCAAAATAATTGATGCGTACCATTTTGCATATTCAATATCAAATAGTGTTCCATTGTTTCATATACCCCACAAATTTGTTGTACATAGCTCCTTCAAGAATGTTAATCTCAAATCCAGAAATAAAAGAATTAAACCTTAACATCACCCATCAAAACCATTTCCAACGTAAAATTTATGTATTGACGTTGACACGAACAATGTCACAACTTTATCAACCAAATTCCATGAATCCTTATTGGAGAAATTGAAGCAACAAAATCTGATTTTTTTCGGAGAAAGATAAACACAAAAATGAATAACGAATTTTGGTAAAAAAAAAAATAACTAATAAGGAATTGTGTATATAGTAGATAATGTGAATGATATTTATAAGAGAGACACAAAAAATGAGAGATTATTAGAGACGGTTAACGGCGAATTAAGAAGAATAAATTTTTTAATTAAATTAATTTGAAGTGGCGGTTGCTAAAGTAGTGCTTTAAAAATAATTACCTTTCAATTGGTCACTCAATTCTCAACCGTGAAATGTGAAATGTCAGGTCGTGCATTATATTTTATTTTTTATTTATTTTCTTATTTTTTAATTGGTCATTCACTTCTGCATTTCTCATGTAATGAAAGTTTTATTTTTTTCTTAAAAAAAAATCTTTTATTTTTAATTTATTTTTCTTATTTTTTAATTGGCCATTAACTTCTCAACGGACGCAAAAACTGTCAAGTCGTGGTGTATGGTATTTTATTTTTAATTTTTTAATTGACTATTAAATTCTCAACGGATGTATCGTGGAGAAAGATCGTGATGTAACAGAAGTTTTATGTTTTTCTTACAAAAAAAAAACTTTTTATTTTTAATTCATTCTTTTTATTTTTTAATTGGCCATTAACTTTCTCAAACATAAGCACGTATTATTTCTATTAATAGAAATTTGACATTTTCTTAACACTTTAGTTTGTTGACACGTGTCAAACTTGCCAATTTATCATGTTTACTTTATTATAATGTATAGATTTGTTTCATTAAACTCGTCTGGATATAAGAGTTATTGAAAAAAAATTAATTAATTAAAGAGTACTAGTATTTTTAGGTCTCGTAATTGGTATGTGCAATCTGAACTATTGCATATGGCTTTCAAATTATTAGGATTGTATTTTTTTTCTTTCTTATTATAGCAAACGATTAAAAAAAATCCATATAATCAAATCAACACTCAAGTCCAATAAAATTTATTTTATTGTAGAAGAAATGACCCAGTGCACCAACTTTTTTTGAATTTAATAAGAATTTTTAGTTAGTGAATGAGTTGAAACAAAAAAAAATGTCATAGGATTATAAGAAGTTTGTTTTGATAAATAATTAAGAATTTTATTTAGTTTTTCTTTTGATATTTTATTTAGTAGTATCTTTAAAAATATGAAATGTGAATAAGAAGATGAGAATATTTAGTAGCATTTTTTGAAAATTATGAATGTGCTTCAAAGAAAGTTATAATTAAATATGATTCTCTTTTAATAGTTTAAAAGATTAATATTAACTTGAAGTTATATTTAAATATTATTTATCATTTACTTATTTTGATGAATTTAAATAAAATTATTTAAGTTTTTAGTATTTTATGGTTAAAATATAGTATGTTAAAAACTATTTAAATTACATTTACGTGTTATAGGCTAATTTTTTAGATTAATTGGAATCTCTAAAATTATTAAGACAGCGATTAGTACTTTACGGTATTAACATTTTGTAGAATTAGTTACGTTTTTGTATATCTCAGACGCTCAAACATCACTTGTTGCTTAAAACAATTTTTAACCACTTATTGAACTAACGTTATTATTTTCAAAATATATTTCATCTATATAATTGAAACGAGATGAAACAACACTAAGTATCATAAAAGAGTAGTTATTTTTAATATACTTCTGTTTTATAAGATTAAACTTTAAAGTTTCATTGATATTACTTATATGGGAAACCGGAGGGAGTATACTTTTAAAAAAAAAATATTACTAAGTATACTTTTTAAAAACTATTTTAATACTGTTGTTATTATTATTATTATTATTATTATTCAATAATCTAGCGTAGTTAATAGTGGGATGCATGGATAAATTTCAAAAAGTTAGCATTTTCACCAACAATTTATTTAAAATGGTTATAACTGATTAAAGTAAAAAGACAGAGTACAATGATTATAAATTAGCTAGTTTTATTCGATAATATTTATTTAAAAGTAGTAAAAGTGGACTAAAATTAAAGCTTAAAGTTTCATTATTGAACAAAGGAGTTAGGAGACAGGAATATGTGTCATCTCTTTTATGCCCTTTACAGTTTTGCCAAGTGTATATATTTCGTAGGACAGACGCATCAGCAAGCAAATGCTGAACCTCTCCCAAATGTTTGTACAAATGTTTGTCACTATAGGTTATAGTGACGGCACAAAACTGTTGGTATTTAACTATTTCACTATAAGTAAAGTTTCTTGTAGTGAGGGAATGAATTTTCAATTTAAATGCTCTCAATTGCATGTTCTCAACCATCAAACATGTTCTCAAAAAATAGATATGACTTGAACCACTTTAATATGTATTCAAATTATATATGACTTGAATCACTTTAATATATAATCAAATTATAAAAAGAGTTTCTTATCATAAACGACAAAACTATTAACAAATTCAGCATGTCCAATTTTTTATCCTAAGTTTGAATAAATAATTCAAACTAATATAGTTAGAAAGTTAGTGTGCTGTTAGTCAATGAGCTTGAAGGGTAAGCTCATAAGCTTGTAGTAAGCTTATTCAGTTCAATCAATCACACATAATTCCCTCTTTGCATTACACTAGTTACAAATTAACCTAGGTATCATAAATAGTATTACTTCTTCAAACTCTTTTGTCCACGCTAAAAAATAATAAAAAGTTTTGTCCAATACAAGTGCTTTTTAAGGGGGTAGTATTGTAAGTTAGTGCTGTATTGAACAAAAATCATTTATTCTATGAAATTTGACAAATCCTCCAAATCTTGTTATATGATATATCAATGTATATCAACAAAAGGGACTTCAAAATACAAACCAAAACAAGTTAATGAGTTACTCAATAGTAAATCATGAGTGTACACACATCCGTGAAGTTTTCGTTGCCTATTTATACAACCCATAAACATTTCAAATCTTCATTCAAAAAAAATATTACATTCATAATCATACACATTACTTCATTGTAATGTAAGCTACTACTTCCATTCCATGATTTTCAATAGACAAAAGAACCAAAACATTCAAATTAGAATATGTAAAAAACCACAATCAGCCTTTTCATTTCATTGCCGAATCAAGTAGATATCTTGTCTTGCTTAGTACCAACTGAAAAACAAAACAAAAAATTGTTTATTAAATCTTGAAGCACACAACTTAAATTAAAAAAAAAAAAATAGAGAGAATAATGTAGTAGCTAAATTATGTTTTCAATTAAACTATATAAGATTCGAATATTCAACTCACGTGTAAAAGCAGAAAGCTCAGAACTCTTCAATACTCGAAGCCTCTTCACTGTTGATACAAACATGCTGCCAAGAACAAACATTAAAAACCATCGCATAACAATTTGTGCTACCAATAATAGATTTCTAACAACAATAAAATAATAGTAATTTGCAGGAGTTATTCATTTATAATATAGTTTATTTGTATTATTATTATTTCTACGAGGGGACAATAGAACAAAGACATGCCATGTAACGTTACAAATTTATTCGTAACACGAAGCATAAAGTTTGTTGTCCATAATAATTACAAATTATAAATTATAAATTATAAATAAATAGTAGTAAATTGTTAAGCACAAGGAATCGAACGAATTGATATTACATTGTTTAAAAACATTATAAAATGCCACATCGGATGATGGAATTGGAATATTGTTATAAATCTATCTATAATATAATGAGTATCATATCGAATAAAATAAAACAATAATAATAATAATAATAATAATAATAATAATAATAATAATAATAATAATAATAATAATAAAAAATGCTTACTGCCATGGCACATCACCAACAAGCATCCTATCTCCTTCATTATCCTCATATACAAGAGTATACTCTCCACTTCCATCCAATATACCTCTAATCACTTTCTCTTCATCTTCCTTCTTCTTACCACAAGAGGAATCTCGTTGAGCTAAAACCAAATATAAACAAAACAAATTAATATACAACATAATGTCTATATCAAAGTGTACTTTATTCAAATTAAAATGTTTATTTGAACACATATTACCTTGAAGGAGTCCTCTAAAAAGCTCATCGACAGCCGAAGAGAGATTTTTATAGCTATCATAAGCATTAAGGTCAACTTTTCTCCCAATAGGAACACCATCCATGTTGATTTTAACAAACAAACCTTTACCATAATTTTCAATAATTTTTTTACCAACAACCTTGTTGTGTTGAGTATGTGACTCAGGTGGTGATGGCTTTGAATTGCTGCTGCTTGCAAGATTCTTCCTGAACGAACGAATTGGAGGCCAACCCACTACTGGACCAGGAGCAGTTCTGTTTTTTGTGGGGTCCACACACAAAGTTAAGCATGAAAGTAAATAGTGAAACAACTAAGAACAAAGCTAAAAGTTAAATAACACCAAAAGATGCTGTTTGAGATAAAATAGAATTATCAATTATGCTTATCCTATTAGCATAATCCTTCAAATCCCACAAATTCATTCACTCATAAAAAACAAATACTACTTTTCAATATTTTTTGGATTTCAACATTCAAATATACAAAATTTTGCCTTTCATCCTTAATATTAGTTTATGTTGGAATCTAGTTTTTTAATACGTAGAATATTATATTTTAGTCTCTAATATGAGAATACTATACATAAATTATATGATAAATTTTAATATAAACAAATTTTGTAGGACTATAAAACAAAACTACAGAGCGGGAAAAATTGCTGAGAAGAAAAAATATATTTTTAAAGAGACTGATAAAAGCAAAATACACTATATTTATTGAGAACATATGCATATTGAAATTATTATAAAAAAGGCAAAAATAAAAATAGCCTTTTTTTCATGAAGAGGGACCAAAGAAAAAATAAAAATAAAAATAGACAGAGGAAAGAGAAAAAGAGGGAAATAAACTGAGACAAGTTCAGATGTTCACATGGTAATGTCAAATAACCAAACCCCAAGGAAAACAAATAAAAATAGATAACGAAGACACATAATAAATGACAGATAGCATCAAAATTACGATGTAGACATCTCTGAATCAAACATTGCAATGGAAGGATAGCAGAACAAAAAAAGTTAGTACAGAGTACAAAGGGATCAATCTAACCTTATAATAAAAAATTTGTATGTTTTTGTGTAACACAAGTGCCATGCTTATAAAAGGCATGTTGTAATTAATAACAGAAAACATGATATTAAAACTCTTGCATTAAAAGGTGCAACAATAGTGTGTAACACTAGATCTATTTACACATTAAAACAAGTAGAAAAAAAAGACAGTAGAACTTGCATGGACCACACAACTGAACAGCACATAGTAGTGTGTAAGAAACAAACAAAAGTAACTATGTGAATGAATATCCTCTGTCTAAAAAGTTTCAAAAAAAATGAAGGAAAAATATTGAAAAGGTGAAGTACCTTTTCTGAGAAGTGTTGGAAACAGCTGTGTTGTTTACAGAAGAGGGAGAGAATAGTACTTTGTTATCACCACTATTCTGTAACTCTACAACCTTAGGTGAACAGGTTTGTGATGATAATGAATCTTTACCCTTCATAGGTTGATTTGATGTGAAGTTAAGAAATGATGATGATGATGAAGGAAGAACAATATTGTTTGTTGAGAAGTAATTGTTTCCAAGAGATAGTAATGACTCATTTTTTAGTTTGTTGGTGTAAAACCAATCTTCACTACTTGGTGGACCAAGCTTTAGCTCTAGCTTTCTTTCTTCAGAAGATTCTCTTTCATTTCTTGATCTTTCATCCATCATTTTGATATCACAAGATGAACACAACAAACTCTTGCAAGAAACTCAAAATCAAAATGAAAACTTCCCTTTGATCTTTGTTGTATTCTATGAAAATGAAACAAAAAAAGTGAGTTAGAAACAAAAGGGAAAAACAAAACAAGAGTATTTTGTTAAGAAAAAATACATACAAAAAAGAAGATTCCAAAACCAATACTTCAGGTTGAAACGAGGAAACAAGACATGTTGTGTAGTTATGAAAATGAAGAGCTTTGATGCGGGAGAGACAATAAAATAAAGTTTGAAAAAAGAGAAATAGAAAAATGGAAGAAGAGGAAGAGAGAAAAGAAAATAGGAAAGGTAGAGAGAGTTATAATAGCAAAGAGATTGTGATGTATTTGCTTTATATTTGCACGCTTAGTGGTATTGAATTTTCTCTTTCCACTTTTTAAGGGTGAAAATAACTAACCAGAGAGATTCTGTTTGTAAAACAACAAGTCCCTAAGAACACAAAACAGGAACGGAATTAGAACATTATGCACGCAACCAATTTTATGAACAAGGTTGTTTAGCACAGGAAGTAAAGCATTCTGATTTTCTGTTTTGTTTCTGTGCTGACCACCCCTATAGATACTCTTCACACACACACACTACACCTATTTATTTCTAGCTCCTATTCTTTCTCCCCTACCCTTGTTACAAGCACACTACCCCAAACACCTTTTATTTCTTCTCTTCTGCTTATGAAAATGACTTGTAATTTTTAACACATTTTATTCGATCCATTCAAATTTATGTAGATCATGTCAAAATAGATTCATCTTAAAGATAATGTGTTAAAGAATTTTTCGTAAATATTATTTATTTATTTTTAATTTTCAACATCTCATTTTTATTTTTTCTCTCTATGGTTCTAGGTGAATTATTTTACTTACTTAGCAGTTATGGGTAGTACTAGCACTTTATATAAAATCTAAAGTAAGAGAAGGACACTTGCCATGGCGTGCTATAGTCCAAGTTGGCACAAGGGGACAAGGTTTTACTCGTTTAGTAGTTAATAATTAATCAATGCTAACATCAAAAGCTAATTGGTTAATCAAAGATTCATTTTGTTGGATAAGATATATGGGATAAATACAAACTATTCTATAGTTTGGATTTAGATTACATGTAATGTGATGACATGTAATTATATTTATTTTGGTCTTTTTGATTAAAATTTAATAATTTTAATTTTAAAATTTAAATCATTTGATTTTAATTGGACGATCGATATAAATTGACTATAAAAAAAATTAATTTGTATAGTTATATGACAAAAATAAAATATATTATTCATACTTAATTTTCTTCAATATTTTTTGAGATCTTATATAAATTTCATCATTTAAAAAAAAAAAACATGTAAATGTTATTTTTGATATGCATAAAAATTTAAATAAAATCATTCTATAAAATACTTGGACCGAATGAGTTAAATAATAAATTTAAAGATATATAAAAAAAAATTATATTTAAATTATATATATATATATATAATAATTATTTATTAAATAAAAATATATTTTAGATTAAAAACTAATTATGCAAAACAAAATTTGAGGTATTTAAAATTTACAAATGAAATGTTTAATTTGACGACAACTATGTCAATTTCACGTTCCAATACAAGATTTGTTGTTGGTTTTTTTTGTGAAGTCAATTATTCTAAAATCAGCTAAACCCAAATTTACACTATGACTTTTTATATTTCTAAACATACGCAAAATCATTTCAGGTGGTCGAAATATAAGTCTTATGACCTATTGAATATCAAAAAATAAAATATTAAATTTTAATATTTATGATAAATAAATCATTTTCAAAAGAAAATATAATAAAACCTAAATCAGATAATATTTCAAAAATATAAAAATATCAATTGATGCTTTTTTTTTTTTTTCCTTGTTTGGTTCTATAGCTTTTATTTAAAAATTGAAGAGGGGGAGAATTTGCATGATCCATGGTTGCAGGTCTTGTGCAATAAAAACATGCAGATCCCATGATCTTGTCTCCTCTGTTGTGTTTTCTGCACTCTTT
>NC_021160.2:52832146-52848104 GCF_000331145.2 Cicer arietinum
CTTCACACTTTCTCTCTCTTCCCACATATCCCAATATGATGATATCATATCAGTAGTGGATGAAATCTGCTGTAGCGCCATTGCATTGCATCGTATCATGATTAACAACACACGCTGCTTTTCTTTCCGTTTGATTTGTGTGAATTTTGCCTTGGGATTTGTGTTGTCTACTTCCCAACCTGAAAAAACTTTCACTTTTCTTTTATTTTTTATTAGATTAAATTTGAAGAAAAACAAAGACAACTCCGAAGTCTGCTTTTAACAGCTCAAAGGATAAATACTTTTCTTGCATTTTTTTCTTTCTTTCAAAACTCTAATGTCTAAAGTCACAATCATCAAAATTCGAAGTAATTATAGATTGTGTACTAAACTCTAACATATCAAATATTCTACGATATCTTTAATATTTAAACTGCATTTTTGAACCAAACTTTTTTTAATTATTATTTAGTATAATTATTTGAGTATACTAAAGACTCAAAAAAGGCTACGGTTAAAAAAATTAATATCACATACTTTTCTAAATCAGATATTGGGTGTATATTGGTATGAATTATTTTCGGAGAAAAAAATATTTTTAATATTTTATTTTTATGCTATTTTCAATTGAAAATAGTTGATTTGAATTGATTGACTTTTCTTAATAATTTTTTAGTAATACTATTTATGGCAGAGTAATTAATCAGGAGAAGTTCAAGAATTTTTATAGCCAATAAAATAGTTACCTTGCTGGAATACACATGTACAGACTGAATATGATAATAGGTTGTGACATTTTGTGGAGCTTTTTTTTTTTACTCAAGAATCACACATTTCGTAACAATTACATTTTTATATTGTTTTATTGTTAAAAAAATAGTAAAGAAATTTATATATAAAGTTTTAAATTCGAAATTTATAATATAATAATCAAACTATTAGTATCGACATTCTTATATATATTCAATCATCGCTTTTTCAGCTATTTTAGTAAATAACTATAATAACAACTGAAATTATTTGAAATAGATAATTGAATAATAAATGATTTTCAACGCGTTGGACTTTAACATATACAGTATTATTTTGTTGATAAAGACTTTAAAATAATGGTAATGAAAAGTGAAACTAGAAATGAGGGCGTCACATATTTCAAAGGGCTTTTTTATTGTCTGTCTTTTATGGCTTTCAAACGGCTTTTCAGTAGAGTGATATTAAATTATTAAGTTAAATTAAATTAGGTAAATAAAGTTAGATTAGCACATAAAAATAAGGAATTCAACACGAGCAGGTAGCTACATTGTCTAGTCTTTATGTGTACCCAAAAAGCATTGTCTAATCTTCTCGGTACACAATTAAGTGGTGATAATATATTATTTTTCCTATATTAAACCTTTACACTTGGTTTGGTTTATGAAAAATAATTATAAAAAATAAAGTGAGAAGAAGAGGAAGTACAAGTAAAAATTAGACGATAAAAAAATCCTTTTTTTTTTCTTCCTACATTTTATTTGAACCACACAATAAAGAAATTATTTTTTTTCTCTTCCAATATTCTCTCTACATTTCTTTTCTTCCAAACACGACCTTAATTTGTTAGAATAAAGAAAAAATACTTTTGATTTTATTAAAAAATTAAGATCCAATTAATTTGAAGTTTCTTTAGTTGCATAAGATTAAAAAAAATCAACAAGATTACACCTTTAAAAAAGAAACACCTAATTCATCAATCAATCGAATTAAATTTAATTCAGATAGGAAAAATTATTTAAAATAACTTGCTCTTTTATTAGGTATAAATATGCACGCATATATTATTTTCTTGAAGAATATGATGAATAGTGATCTCCTACTCACTAGTCATTAAAATTCTAATGTTTTTCAGCTGATTAGCATAAATAGGAACATATTTCGCTCTCATTGACAATAGAGTATGAAAAATCAATATTTAATACTATCATTTTCTTTTAGAATACGAAAAGGCAATATTAAATACATTTTTATACAATTTATATCATAAATATTTATAATCAAGGACAAAGACCGATTTACATGGGTTACTAATTGGTTTAACCCCTCGTGATAGATCATATATATATATATATATATATATATATATATATATATATATTAAGCAATAAGCATTCTAAGACATGTTAGATATATTGATTAATGTATAATATAATAATGCATCTATATTTTTTTGTTGAGAAAAATATGACTATTTCAATATAATTTTATGTAAATTGTTATTGTCTTTTTATTCAACCCTGATGCATTTCTGGATTTATTCCTGATGAAGAACAAATGTAGTGTATTTAGTATAGAAAAGAGTATGATGTTAAAATTGACTAACTTAAAAAAATAGTGGAAAGTATGGAATATTTTGTGTTGGTTGGTTGGTGTATTTGAAATGAGCCAATGGATGCGAGGGATAGCACTAGCATTAGGTGGAATCTAGAATCTTTATAATGCATGCTCCTCAATCTGGTGTTTCGCGGAGTACGTTATCAAGTGTCACCATTCCACGCGATATCAGAACCACAAATAATCAAGAGACGTTGATTTCGGCGTCCCATCAAAATCGTACTGCTGTGTCCGTTAGATCATATATAATTCATTCGGAGCTGCATGTGCTGCCTGCCACTCTTATAATGGGACACACACTCATCCTATATCATCTTTTTCAATCGCCACTTTATACTTTTTCTTTTGCTAAATTATTAGTATGTCATGGTTATATACAATCGTTTAAACTTGTATCTTGTATTAGCTTCTAACATTAGTGTGGAACTCAATTTTTTATACTTACCTATTCGTATATATTTCTCATTTATAATTCTTAATAATTATTTAATTCTCTAATCAAATACCTCAAAAAGTTATTAAATAGGTTAGATTAATAACTCCATATAGTCTATCTATAACTTGATATTATTATGTATCAATATTTTAATATTAAAATTGTGAGAGAGCTCAAAAACAATATGGGTATGATAAACACCTAAAAAAATTATTTAATTTGTCATATAATTTTGTATCATTTATCAATAAGTATATGTTATTATATTTTAATATTAAAAATGTATTAGACTTACAAAAATAAAGTGTTTAATAAAGCATTCATCTAAAATATGTACTCGTTTAATAGTCTTCTCATTGAGAATATTTTTATGATATTAAGTTAATATTTTCTTCATCAATGAATTTTATTAAAGGTGTTGATGTGTCACGTTAAATGACACAGTTGACATATAAATGTGAAATTTTTAATTTTTGGATTTTATGGATTGAAAATTTAAGGGTTTATGAATTTAATAAACAAATAAGAAGTAGTACTAATAACTAAAATACTCCCTATGACGTGACATATATTTAAGAGTTTTAACATGATACATTTGGTAGTATTTATTCACAAAGAGAACATTTTAATTGACTTTAGATAAAATAGATGGACTTTTTGATGTAATATAAATTTGAAAGAACATTTTAACAATCATTTACAATTTGTAAAAGCAAATTAATAATTTACTCTAATATTTTAGTATAAAAAAATTCACATTATTTAAAATTAAAATTGACATTAATATATAGGTTATAAACATTCATTTCCCTCAACTTACTAATACACATTTTGAGGTAAAAACAATAAGAATTTATATGTGATCATGCTAACAGTACCTTGAAAAGTAGTAAGCGAAATTTATTGAGGTCAGAAAATTGACATTAGAAACATGATTAATTTATTGGATTTAACACAAACAATTGATGTGTAATATGTGTGGTCCTTGTAAACTCTAAAATACGGAATAAAATATGGAATTTTGCTGATAAAGAAAAAAAAAATAGTAGTCGGTACTAACTTAGCTTTGAAAGTCGTTTTTAATTTCTTCAAAATTAATCATATATCGATACAAATATGAGATAAAAAGTTGTTCAAGCATACTTAGTTCAATCCTTTAATAGGAAAAAATAAAAAACAAAACACCACAAGCATGATAGCGAGGTTCTTATCTTTTAAAAGTACTTTTATTTCATAGAACCAGATTCATGCAAAGCATATGTGTTGAGAGTGTATTCTCGAATTGATTAAGAATAAATGAATGACAGTGTCCCACTCAAGAGTGATCACTAGACATAAAAAATCTTAACTTTTATTTATAAGACTTAAATTGAAAAGGAAAAAACATTAAAGCATAAATGCTTAATTCATTTATATCACATGGTACATATGTTATAATTAAAATCCTCCCAAACCGTGTTACCAAGTCATTCACTTCAATGAATTACACAATTTACCGAAAAAAAATTAAAAGAATAAGAAAAGTTAATGGAATAATTTAGAGTGACAAAATTAATGCAAGCTCCTATAAAATTTGATATAAGAAAAAGGGTGGGGAAAAGCAATGAATGAGAATGACACAGCTTCCACATAAAAACAATATTTTGGACCTCTCATATATCTAATGTCTTGTACTTGTCATCCACACAACACGGTATTTATTTTTTTCAATTTTGGTTTAATTGTCTTTGGCACGTTTAATTTGCTAAGTGGTTTGTTCAATGTGTACATAACACAACAAGAACATAGAGGCTGCTGTTTGATCGATCATTCCGTGTATATGGACTGTGTTGTGTGTGTGTGTGAGACACCAAAACACCACGTCTAAATTTCTAACACGTTTTCAAACATCAACATCTGCCACAAAAGATGGCTCCAACAACTCCAATTCCAAACCATTATTACACTTTGATGCATATCCTTATTTTCCTTTGTGGTGTGACCCCACTTCACCCCACCCATCCCTTTTTCTTTTTCTAAAAGTATTTTTGTGAAAGCTCAATATTAATCCTTAATCTGCTAACAACATATATTTCTTTTTTCTAGTAAACTAATCTCATCTAACTATTATTGTTCTTTCAAATATAATAATAATTAGAGATTAAATACTTGACTACATATTTTATTTAAGGGATTTAATTATTTAGCAAAAAAAATTATTATATTTTTTTGACAGATTTATTATACTATATGTTGTTTATGTTTTCTTTTATTTTTCTAATATTATATTATAGATATTATTTTTGACAATTGCTTTAAATGAATTATTTAAAAAATTCAAATAAAATAATCATTTATTAGAAAAATTAAGTATATCTATTTCAAATTTATTGAATATACAATTTTAGATAAAAATTTATTAAACATTACTTTTAGGGCATTCATTAGTATTTGTCTATATTATATTGTATCGACTAACTTTCAATAAGATATAGCTTCTATTGCATTTTATCAAATTCCGACTTGAGGGAAAGATTCATAATTAAAGTTTCTCTAAAGTTATCTCTAAATTAAAAAATTAAAGAAATTGGAATATATTAATATATATATATATATATGTAAATATTCGTTTTTTTTTTACTTCTTTCCTTTGATTTCTTTTTTCCGTGTTAAGTTTATCTCCATTATTACTTCTTTATTTTAATTATAAAAATAGTCATACTAACAAGCAATTTAAAGAAACTTACTTATTAAATAATTAATAAAATAAATAAAAGAGAAGTTTGGTATGAAAGAAATATCAATTAAAAAAAACTAAGGTATTAAATATTCTACTACTTTAAAATTATATTTTATATTTAATTTTTTAATAAATACTCTAAAAATACTTATTAGATAAAAAAAAAACCATGATTGATAAGATGACTAAACTATTGAGCTTGCTAGTTTATTCCTACTCCGATTCATTCCCAAATCCCCCTTTTTATTAGGCTTTTTTTATTTAATTTTATCTTTGATAGTTTTATTCTTGGTTTCATTCATTGCTCCCATCAAGCTGTCTTTTTGATAGTTCTTTGTGTAGTGACCTTTTTTGTTTGCTTTTAAGTGAATGATTGACTCATGCGCCGCTATAGTACTCCTACCAACAATAAATATATATAATGGTATCCACTTTTGCACAATATATAGTGCCTTTGTTCCTTGGAAGAAAAAGAGGGTTTGGCTTCAATTCAATTACTACCACACAAGAAACTGTTCAGGTGCAATAAAAGAGTGTTATCAATTCATTCTTCAATGCTAATAACTTAAATAAACTATAAAGCCACCGACTGTACCTTATATTATAACTTGGAAGTTGGGCCTCATGAGGCCATGCTTTGGGGATACAAAATTATTAATTCAATACACTTATATAGTATCATAGAATCAAATATTTTTAGATAGTGTAGTTATTTTCTGGACATGTTGCGTGAACCAGGTTAAAGTTCCTTCCAAATTAATGACTAGTTATATTGTCATTTACCATTGTATTTCTTATCTTTTATATTTATTGTTTAGATTGAAAAAACTCTACTCAAATATTCACAAAAATATATTTTCTTTATAAAAATAACATATATTTTTTTTAAAAAAATATGACAATTATTTTAAGACTCAAAAAATATAAATTAGTCGTTTAACATGTTCAAAGTGACACTTAAACTCAATTTGAAACCAACCATTTTCAACAACTTATATATGTTTATTTTTTTTACTATCTTAGGTGAATAATTAAACAAACACAAGAGATATTTATATTTGGTGGGCGTATAATTGTGTGGATAAGGTCAATATACACAAATTTAAATACAAGTTTTTTTTTCTTCCATTATCAACGTGGGCTTCGCTACCTTTGGTGATGAGAAGCTAGCTCATGCTACCATATTCATTTATAAAAGTAGTATAAGTTTTATACCAAAAAAAAGTCGTACAAGTTTACCTTTTATATAAGCTTAGTACATTACATCCCCCATTACATTTGTTTCATCAAAGCTTCATAAGAAAATTATTATCTTTGTAGAATTTTTTTGACGTGTTTTTCCACAGTATTTAATCATGTATAATAATTTCACGAAAAAAAAAATCTCAAGCGAATGAAATGTTGTTTATGTTTTGTATTTTGTAATATGAAAGCACCAATCCTTTTTATGCATCAATTCTTGTATGTCTTTAAGGAGGAGTACTTATACCCTTGGGAAGAGCCATTATAGACCACTATGATGTATGGAGCATAAAACGCTAAATTATTCTCATTTGAAGAGCAAAATCGGGATAGGTAAGCAAACCTAAAAATGGCAAAGATGCATGTCAATCATAGTTGAATTAGGCAAAAGAAGGGTCGAAATTTAATGCAGACGTGGTGTTCAAGTTTATCCGTTTCGATGCAAGTTTCAAAAGTTTTAGGATGTGTACAAATAAATAAATATATATGTATGAGTTTAATGATGAGTGTATACTACCTATTAAATATTTTATAAGGATGATTACGATCATGTAATAAGATAATAAAATAAAATGATTCTTTTTTTATTATTAATATAAATTAATTTTACATTTATGCTAAATATTGCATTTTTTTTTTCTCTACATATATTTAACACTTCGTTTATAAAATTATGCACTTTCTTCCCCTTCATTGTCCATAAAACGACAAAAGTTACTTTTGCAAAAAGATGCATGGTTGCTATTCCAAAACAACAAATTGTTACCAACTTCTTCCAAATGAAATGAAACTATTTTTTCTAAAATGAAATGATACTCTATTTTATATAGATTTAATTAATATATATTTCCAATATTAAATTTTTTTACGTGAATATTGAATCATAATTGTTAAATTATTAATTTTGTTTATCTATAATGATTGCCATTTTTTGATATTTTCTTTATATATATATAAATATATATTAAACTATTCAGATTTTTTATATAACTTATATTAATTTTTTTTCTTCAAAATACCATTTATTAAAACTAATATATCAATTTTTTTTTTATCTTTAGAATGTCGTTTAGTGCGTAAGTCAATTCAGAAGTTGTGCAATAAATTTCAAATAAATTATAGAAAATTATGTATTTTATCAAATAATCAAAGGTTTTTATTTCTAACATTGATGGAATGTAATGATAAGTAGGCATTTTTTGTGTGTATGTACATGAGGTGGTGGTGACCACAATATAAAATATATGATTCAATATATAGGCGAGGCAATGAAGATGATTATGCACTATGGTCTATGGTTTGTTCTTATGAGGTTGATTTGAAGGTTGAATGAACATGAAAATATGTTGACGGAGCATATGATTGGGGGTTGGGTGGACATATGATAAATTTAACATTTTGGAGATGTTCACATTTTGGAGATGTGATCTTTTAAATGAAAAAGATAAAATGATTCATATGATCGCATATTTGTCTAACCACCTCTGAAAGGTTGAAAAAATGTAAAATTTTGATATGTTAATTTTAAATGATTTTTTTTTCTTTTTAAAATAGGATATATGGAAAAAAAAAACAAACTATCTATCTTAAATACCTATTTACAGTGTTTATTTTTTAAAATATATATTGCAACTAGAAGTTTACGATAAAAAAGACAAATCTTTGATGATTATAATATTCATTTACGCTACATTAGAACATCCAAATTGTAAAATGTAGTTTATGTCGAAAAATATCATCATAAATTATAATCTTGATGAACATTTTTAATTACGGTACTTTGTAAACTAAAGTTTATAATAAATAAATAAATAATGAATTTAATTTATAAGTACTATTAGTATAAATATTGTTTATATTATCGATCAATCACAATTCTTAGATCATTAATAATATTTAATTTTTTTTATAATTATTTATAAAATCATTGATCAGTCATAATTTATCGATTGTATAAAAAATTTAACACTATTAATGCATTAGTTAAACTCATAAAAGATGTTGTTCCCTATAAATTGCAGTTTAACTTAGACGTTTAATAATTCCACAAATTTGCTTTCTATTTCTTTACTGTAAATAGTAGTTTATGGTGTACAATTATTAAAAATGTTCACAGTAGACTGCAATTTTTGGCTAACAATGTGGAGACCCGGAGGACAAGAAGAAAATGAAGCGAAAAGTATTATAAACATATAGTCCAATTTGTGGGGTATGCTTATCAAGCCTATAAAAAATTATCAATTATCTGGGCTCAAAACCGAAGCCCGTGAAAGTTTTCGCAAGCTAGCCCTTCTTTGTGGACCTTATCACCAAACCCACATTAATATTTTGGAAATTTTATCCGATACACTTAAATTATACTCCAACCCCCACAAATACGATGAAATGATATATTTGGTCTCGTATAAATATTAAAGTTTATCATTTTTCATCATTATATCATTTTAGTTTTTTGGTAGACAAGTGAATACCATTTTTTTTTTATCGAAAATCTTTATTCAAGTTTTTCGGTATATAATTTACATTTCGAAAACTTTTTTTTAAAATTTTTCGATACGGATGTATTTATCGAAAAACTTGTTTTCAAGATTTCCAGTACTGAAAAACTTCAAATAAGTTTTCCTGAACTAACAAAAAACTTTATTCAACCTTTTATATCAGAAAACTTTTAAAAAAAAATTCTTAATACACACCTTTTCAATCTCCTGTACTAGAATTTTTTTATAATAATTTTCCGGTACAAATTTTCTGTATATATTTTCAATATTTTATACTGAAATATTTTTTTAAATGTTTAACCTTTATACTGGAAATCTTATAAAAAGTTTTTTAGTAATTTTCATAAATCTTTTACGTAATGGAAAATTTGAATTGTTTGATCCAAAAATCTTTGAATGGTAAAAAATAAAAATAGAATTTGAATTAATAAAATAATAAAAAAAAATTAAAGATAAGTTTAACATTTTTAAAATATTATGGGAATATAGGTAACATTGGAGAATACAAGGTAAAATTTCCTAATATTTTAGCTATTCAGAATAGTAGAGTTCTGTTGAACAAAAAAAAAAGAAAAAAGAATAATAGTCCTCTCCTTTTGTAAATGACTAATCCCATTTGGGCTTTTAATGTCGTGGGGGTTTTGTTTTGTTTCTGACATTAGCCAACACTGGAAACTTTTAAATAAATGTAATTGAGTTTTTACTAGTATATCCAATTACAAATTATTGACAAAACCATGCATCTAATTACAAATTTACAATTCCTTTAAGTTTAGTGATCTTGTTGGTAATTTCCAAATAGACAAAGGACTTCAAAAAATAATTAAATTATATAAAAAATATATAATGTAATAAAATGATAATGTAAAATTCGTTTGTTACAAATTTTAAAAAATGTAACATTTTTCTAAAAAATATTACTTTTAGTAGTTTTCATTTATTGTTATAATTTAAAAAAAATCAGAATATAAAAATAATTTTACATAAGAAAATGTTTTGAGTAATTTCTTATAGAATTTGGTTTTTATAATTAAATAATTTTTTTAAAAAAGTTATTTTATTATGTTACAAACACAATATTTTGTAAAGAAAAATCTAAACAAATAGTAATCCTTAAATTATAATAATGCCAAAATAATTTTTTATAATCTCTAACAAATAGATCCATAAGTATGTCAAAATCCTAGCAACCATAACCAAAACTAAAACTAGAATAGTAAAAGTGGTGCATGCACTTATTTTTGTTGGTTTCTTTTCTCTCCTATCGTTTTTAAAACTCCTCAGAAGCACATATTTATTGATTCATTTAAATATGTATTTTATATATTTGAATTGATCAATTTAAATATAATGCAGAGATTTTGAAAATATGGAGGAAAAAAAACCACCTTTATTTTTGGGGTCAATAAAATAGTGTAAAAGTAGTATTTTATTGATGTGTAGAAACACTTGTGTTGTGTACACGTGCGGCCCTGCCCAAGTCTCTGATTTTATGTCCCTTTAAAATTACTCTTCCTTCCCTTACTTCACCAACCACACTCCTCCAAGTGCCACCTATTTGTTTTAAATTAAAAAATAAACTCAGAAAATATTAAATTATTACTCTTTCTAATGTGTCGGTTGCTGCAACTAGCTAGTTGTAAAATATTTTTAGGTCAACGATTAATCACACTCTCATGCAATGCAATTCAATGCAATTTAATGAATGCCGTTTTTTTTATTCCTACCCCTTTAATTTTTGTCGAAATTGGAAATTTAATACTCTAGTATTTCATGCCTCCTAATGGTATGAATAAAAACGCCACAGTTGTGAATGTAAACTTTAAACAGTAATAATTCGATTTATATATGTTTGATAAGAATATAAAAAAATAAAAAAATGTGTTTTTTAAAGTTAAACTTGTCAAAATAGATAAGATTATTGTTTCAGGCGAAAATAAATAATCGGTTAACTTATATTTTCGAAGAGTGTCATCGATAGTTGTTATTAAGTATTGACGCACGACGGATTATTTATCAAAATCATTTAGCTTAGAACTTGCCTGGTAGTTTATATTGAAGATTTAAGTAGACTGCTTAATTGTTCTTCTTCAATCATTTTACTTAGGATATGCTTTTCTTTCACATTTTCATACATTGGTTTCAAGGTTAGTACTTATATAGTTAAAATGTACCATTTGCCTTCAAACTTATATCAATTTTCCTTCTTTACTGTCCTTGTTCTCTTCTCTTGCAGCCTACTTTCTCTGAGATAAATTCTATTCCAAAGTTTGTAGTGTCAGTGTTTCCACTGTTTTCATATACATTCTCAGCTAAAAGTTTCATATCAGACACTGCAGAAATTCTGGTTTGTTGCAAGATAGAAAAGCAATGAATATTCTTACACAGAAACCCCATTTGAAGTTACTACTACGTTTTCATCTTTTTCTGCTTCAACTATACTGCTTCTATTCTTATTCCACACCTATGAACTGTACCGAAACAACCCGTGTTTGCACTTCATTTTTGGCCTTTAAGCCTCAATCAAACCAAACCGTAGAACTGATACAAAGCATGTTTGATGTGTTACCAACTGACATAACTATTGAAGGCAATGGCTGGGATTATGTGTTCATCAGAAAAAACTGTTCTTGTGCTTATGGGGTGAACAAGTATCTATCTAACACCACTTTTACATTGAAATCCAATGAAGGGTTTGTATTTGAAATCGTGATGGATGCCTATGATGGCCTTGCTTTCTTTCCAAACACAACTCGTTGGGCTAGAAAAGATTCTGTCATACCATTGAACTTGTTCTGTAGCTGCTCCACTGGATTGTGGAACTATTTGGTGAGCTATGTTATGAGAGATGGAGATAGTATTGAATCATTGGCAAGCCGGTTTGGGGTTAGTATGGATAGCATTGAGACAGTAAATGGTATCGACGATCCGGATAGTGTTAATATTGGTTCTCTCTATTACATACCTCTAGATTCTGGTTAGCCTCTGCAACCTTTTTCAACCCTTTTTTATTTTATTGATGCCTTAGTTCTATATTGCTTATGCAATTTCATACTATATCCATTTTATAATAACTGGATGGAATTTGAGAAATTGGATTGTTTCTAGGAGTGAAATGTAATAATTTTATGCAACCATGATCCTGACTGCAAAATATTGATTTTTTTTTACTGCATTGCAGTTCCTGGTGAGCCTTATCAACTGAAAAATAATTCTACTCCAATTCCTGTCCCTTCCCCATCTGTTTATAACTTATCAGGTATGGATCAATACATAATGGAAGAAGAAAAAGGAACTCACGTTCTAAGTTCTAGTTCATAGTTATGTCTACACAATAATTGAATATGAATCCTTTTATTTTTTTCACAGCTACTCATGTACATGCTCATGTACCTTATGGATGGATGATAGGAGGTTTAGGGGTTGGTCTTGCGCTGATAATATTAAGCATGATTCTGTGTATGTCTCTAAGACATAATGGAAAAGATGTTGAAAACAACATTTATCATAAATTGTGCATCCTTAGGAATCCAGGTTTGTTATGTGGTTCTGGAAGATACATATGCGGCAAACATGCAGTCAAGAAACAAAACGATGGTGAATCCAGCAACCACCAAATTACCGTTCCGGCTGCTTCAAGTAATCAACTTTCTTATTAAGAATTGAGATTTGAAATTAGAATATATGGATAATGTACTTACATATTTGTTATTGCAGCTCTAGGGCCTGATGTATTTTACATGGATAAGCCTATGGTTTTTACATATGAAGAAGTTTTGTACTCAACTGATGGTTTCTCTGATTCAAATCTGCTTGAACATGGAACATATGGTTCTATTTATTATGGTCTCCTTCGTGAGCAGGTTTGTGGATGTATACAAAAGTCTGTTATAGCCAAGCATTTTGCAGGAAAAAAGTATAAGCCAAGTATTCTCATACTAATTTTCGTGTTACTTAAATCCTTTTAGGAAGTTGCAATTAAAAGAATGACAGCTACTAAAACTAAAGAATTTGTGTCAGAGATGAAAGTTCTGTGCAAGGTTCATCATACAAATCTGGTAATTTCTTGTTGTTGATAATAAATTACATGCTTTAATTTTACAGAAAAATCCTTGCATCATTTATGAGTTTAAGTTCTTCCGATTTTGTCAAAGGTAGAATTGGTCGGCTATGCAGCTAGTCATGACGAGCTTTTCCTTATTTATGAATATGCTCAAAAGGGTTCACTTAGCAGCCATTTGCATGATCCTCAAAATAAGGGTAAGATCTTGCTACTTTCTTCAAGTGTTTTTGATGTTATACGAAAATTATGCTCTCACATTTTATGAGAGGTGTGGTGTGAGAGAGAAAGAGGGGGAAAAGAAGATAAAATAAAGAGTCATTCAAGAACATTTTCTTGTCTTTCTTGCAGGTAATTCATCACTTACTTGGATAACAAGGGTTCAGATTGTGCTTGATGCTGCCAGAGGCCTTGAATATATACATGAACATACAAAATCTCGTTATGTTCATCAAGCTATCAAGACAAGCAACATTTTACTTGATTCTTCCTTTAGAGCCAAGGTAATAACAAATTTAAGACAGCATTAATAAACTATTTCTAAGTGTTTTACAGATTTGTTGATTGCAAAATCTCTTTCTATCTATATCTTTCTAGATATCAGCTTTTGGGTTAGCAGAACTTGTAGGTAACACAAATGAAGAAGAAACCAGAACCACCAATGTTGTCAGTGCATATGGATATCTTGCTCCAGAGTATGTCAACTTAACATGTACAAAATTCATTTTTACAATATGGAAAGAGGGAAAAAATACGATGAAAATTTTCATTTAACTTTGCAGATACTTGTGCAATAATGGACTTGCGACGATCAAGAGTGATGTCTACGCATTTGGTGTTGTTCTTTTTGAGATTATATCCGGGAAGGAGGCCATTGTTCAAGTACAATGTTCGGAAAGACAATCACTGGCATCTACTGTAAGTTCTTATAACATCCAACATATGATTGTGCATAGACTGATGTGTCATAAGGTATGTAAAAATAAAAATATATAAAAGATAAACTTGGCTATAACACATGTGCTTTTCAATGATAATTGTGGGATTTTTACATCAATATTTCTACTTGTGTTATTCATACAGTTGCCTCTGTTTTGTGGGGCATTGCATTAATATCTGTCAAATTGCAGATGTTGGGTGTTCTTAGGAATGTACCTGATTCCACGAGCATGTCAAGGATGAAAGATCACGTTGATCCTATTATGATGGATATGTATCCTCGTGATTGTGTATTTAAGGTAATTTAACCTTTACATTTTCCACAATAATCTCATATATTTCTAGTATGATATTCTTCTGATATTGCTAGTGTGAACAAAATAATCAATTGAAGTGACATCTCAAAGGGTAACATTATGTACGAGGTTTTAACGCAATGACTCTCTTCTCTTTCTGTCATGTTTTGTGCACAGATGGCCATGCTGGCAAAGCAATGCGTGGATGAAGATCCCATTTTACGTCCTGATATGAAGCAAGTTGTGATTTCCCTCTCAGAGAACCTGCTGTCTTCTGTTGAATGGGAAGCAACTCTAGCTGGGAAGAGCCAAGTTTTCAGTGGGCTTATTCAGGGAAGATAATTTCCACACCTGGATCCTTCTCATTCATGACTTAAACAATATCTTTTACCCCCTTACCGTTCTTTATAAATCCCACTTTCTTTTTAAATAGATAGATATGTTGAATCAAATAGGCTATAGGAACATAGACTTGTAATTGACTTGATGGGGGTTGATGTCAATTTTTGGCCATGTGACTTGGTATATTAACTATGTTCAATTGCATTTCATTGGTTAGAGAATTTCACATGTTGTGTCAGAATGTATACACGGCAATGGAATTGAGGAAGGATTTTTGTGCCATGATTCTTACTTATATCTTGTAATTTAGTAATCCACACAATTTTTGTCGTCATAATCTGCACATGTCTGTATTGTTTGATTACTTGCTATTTATGTTTTATCCTGTCCTTGGAGCTTCATGGCCAGTTCTGACAGAGTATAGCCACATTTTACTTGTAGAAATGTTGCTTTGTTCCATGCCAAAAAGTTAAACTTTATCTTTCAGGCGTTCCGCCACTTCATGCTGCCAAATGCATTGCTACATTGTTTTGGGATGATCATATGTACACAACAAATTTTCAAATTGGAATTTGTTGTTCAGTATAAAATTCTAGTACAGTATCACCAAAAGAAAGAATACTGAGGAGCTAAATCTTTCTTTTAGGTTTGATCAAATGAGTGGCATTCTATGCATACCGACACAACTACACAAGTACGGTATATATCTTGTTATTGATGTGGAAACTACTAATACAACTAAGAATTTCAGGTAGCTGAAATATAGAACAACCCTTATTACTGTGCAAGGTAAGAATTGGTAATCTACTTGACAAGGGAAGCGAGCACCCTGCGAGGGGGATCAAACGGTCTTCTAGAATGAAGAACAGCCCAATTATCAAGCAACATAACATCCCCTTTACGCCAAGGAATGGCAACAGATTCCTCCTCAAGTATATTAAGACAATCATATATTACATCAGCAGGTAAAGGGTTGCCATCCCCAAATGTCACAGCCTTAACAGGATCATTTCTTTCATCTTTCCAACCAGTGTAAGCAGCCACCATACTATTAAACCAAATCTTTCTTTTTCTTATCTC